>NW_017673777.1:71303-120531 GCF_001879085.1 Nicotiana attenuata
CTCAAAGATGTTTAATTGATAATTATGGATAGCATATAATAAAAAGAAACTAAATATTTATTAGCGGCTCTTAATGCCTTAGGACAGTATTTTACAGACAAAAACCAAGAAAAAAGATTTAAATACTATATAGTTATACATGGTAAGACAAATGGATTTTTTAGTACATGGTTGGAAGTACTAGACTCTATTAAAGATTTAGTAAAAACGGACTTTTCAAAGGTTATAATGACTTCACTGAAGCATTAGACTATGCAAGAGGAATACTAGGACCAAACTACTATATCTCCCCAGCACTCAGACAAAACCGAGAAAAAATCCCCCCTTAAACTGCTTATTACCTGTTTATTCTTCCGCCGTATATTATATAACTACAAAGGTTTATCTGAAGTCTGGTTCTAGCCTCGTCACTACCTCGCTGGGGTTAGGCCAGACACTTACCAGCACATGGGGTCGGTTGTGCTGATACTACACTCTGCACTGTGTGCAGATACCGGAGCAGCGTTTGGTCAGCAGCAGTAGTTCGGGAGCCAGCCTTCAGTCCACCGAGATCCCGAGGTAGTCCTGCAGGCGTCCGCAGGCCCGGCATCTCTTCTATCTTTTTTTTAATGATTCTGTTATCACTTGTACCGAAACAGACGGAGTTTCTTTCTTTCAGACATTTGTATGTAGTGATCTTAGACAGTCCGTGAATGTTGTGACACCAGTTTCTGGGTAGAGACATATGTGGATTTCCGTATTGCTTAGTTTATTTCGTTTAAGTCTTCCGCTTTAATCTAATTGTCCGATGTTATTTAAACGTTTGCCACTTGTTGATATGATTTATAAAAAGGATTAAAATGAAAGAGTTAATGATTTCTAAGTTCGTGGCTTGCCTAGCTTTTACGAGTAGGCGCCATCACGACTCCCGAGGGTGGGAAATCCGGGTCGTGACAGTAATAATCGACTAAAATACGTAATTATAGTCTATCATCAGTTTCGGACTTGCGACCTCCCATTTGGGGTATCTCCTGCTCAACCAACTCGGCTACCCTGGCGAGTGTGTGAACTAATTTTACAATTAGATTTTTTTGACAAGAAAAGCTTCATGTATTTAGGGTCAACTTAACTATAGTCTTAACTGATAATCCTTAATTAAGTAGCAATTCTCTTTTACAAAATCGTGTGGATATTAACATTTATCTCTTTGACTATTGATTTGTCTATACTAAGATTTAATGTCACTATAACACAGACTACTTCAGATTAACAGTGCTTCCTAAAGAGAAATATTGCTATTCAAGAAAACTAATAATTGAAAGAAATCTATGAAACCTATGCTTTTGCTGTTGTGATTTCTTTGGACTTTACCTTAGTTTAACTACGTGGTATTGAAGTTGTTTCCATGTCCTAATCAATGATAAATGTTTGGTAATCTGCAAAACGAAGTTACAAATATATTTTTATAACGGTGATATTCGAGTCATATTATGTGCATTTCAATAATTTTGTGGAGACCAACACAATAATTAACCGATAATTCTGCTCGTCAAGGTTTAAAATAGATGGAAAAAAACAACTAACACTTTTTATTCCGAAACATTTTTGGTGTTATCGAGTTATAGACCATACCCAAACAAAGTAAAAGCCAAAAGCAGGCAAAATTGTATTACTTAAGTAAAGAATTGTATATTTAAAATTTCTAATTTGGAAAACCAAAAAGTCACGTAAAGCTATAAGCTATGGTCCATGTATTTGTCTATCCATTTATTCAATTATTCATTTCACTATCAACAAAGCTTAAAAGCAATAAATTGATCAAATAGATGGTCCAATTTGGTTACTTCCTTTATTTTGGGACATTAATCTTGATTTGCTCTTCAATATCACGATCAATAATCTATTTATTATTTTCAGTCTATATTATTTGTCTTTAAAGCATTTGTGACTCCCACCCTTTTTTTTTACGATCAGATTTTCTTAGGGACCCCTTAAAAATATTTAATATCCATAATTTAAATGTATTTTTCTTTTTGGCTTTTCTTTAATGAAGATTATTATTCATTGTCCATTGAGATTACATGCACTTGTAGTACAAGTTGTGGCACGTAGGCATGTAAAAGGCAGCTTAAAGCTTATGTCAAGTGACTCAATTTGTGTACATATTTTATATTCTTTCTTTATATATATCCATTTCGTGAATACTACATAAAGTATAAAGTAAGCCTTTTGTAAAGTGTTCATCACAACATGGCAAAGATGGTATACGTCTCTATCAAGTGGCAGTGTCATAATTTAAAATTTACGGGTTCTAAATTATTATCGAATTTTTAATTTATTTTAATTAGCATATAAATATTTCTAAATACTTAATAAATTCTTTAAAGCAAATAGAGAGTTTAAGCAAAAGTTACTGACTTCGTCTCTATCTTTATCCATGGTCTTTCTTCTTGTTGTTTTTCTTTTTTAAGTGAGAAATAATTTTCCAAACATAACATGTTATATAGTTCATTAGTCAACTTGTTAATTCAATTCAGATAAAAAAAAAAAAAAAAAGTAGTCCAGTGTACTAAGTTTTTGTTATGCGCGAGGTTCAAAGAAAAGCTGGACCACAAGGGTCTATTGTACGCAGCTTTACCCTACAATTTTATAAGCTATTATTTTCACTGCTCGAATTATAGCCTACTTTCATGTGATCAGAAGATCACGGGTAAGATCAAAAAATATTACAATAAAATGCAAGAGATCCTTCCACATTCAAAGAATATAAAGAAGCTGATATTTCTTTGCTAGTTTTCCCACTAAGTAAAGGAGAAAGAAAACCAGGAGAAAAGAAAAAAACATAAAGTAGTTTCCCACTGTTCCTCCATTCTAGTAGAGACAAATTTCCTCATCTTTTTTGTCTGCTAAAGTATGTGAGAAGAATAATAGGATCTGGACTGAATTAAAAAAGAATAATAACGTAATCAAATATTGTAATATATAGAAGCTTTTAATTAGAAATGGATAAGTTCAATGACGAAATCCGTATGATTCTTTTTTATTTTAATTTTTAATTTTACATTGACCCAAAAAGTGTTAAATCTATCGTAATACTACACTGTTAAAGGGTCTCAAAAGTGGTATTCTAATATTCTATAGTAGGTATTTTATTCTTGAATTTGACAATATTAGGCCGTGAATCGTTCGTATTATTATTATGACCTAAACGTTGTTATTTCATCAAAGTTCATTCAATATATAGGTATTTGTTTCTCATTCGGTGTCTTGTACTGCTTTAAATTCGATTAATTTTGATGTTCCGAGAATTTCACTTTAGAAGTAAAGTATTTCTTATAAAAAACGACTCTATTATCAGGCCCAAAATTCAAGATCGAGACCTTTGTTTAAGAATAAAAGAATATTTAGTATGTATTAAATATAAAGAACCAAGCACTCAATTCAACTGTATATGTTTTTTGTCACAATTAACTATTTTAAGTTGATTTTGCTAGTCCAAATCGTCATGATTAGACTATGAAAACATCAAATTAAACTTAAAATACGTACTTCCTCTGTCTAATTAACTATCGTCTTATCTCTTTTCAAGCTCATTAAAAAATAAATATGAAGTACAATTTATTAAGTTACTCCTATTAAATATTTTTTGAAAATTATTACTTATTAAATATTCAAATATAGTTGAAAATAATTAATAATACAATTCTTGAAAAATAATTATTTGGAGACAATCATTTTGAGCTAAAGTTAATATTAATTAACTTGGGACGGATATGGACCAAAGGTGGTAAAACTGAACCGAATTTGTTGTATATCGACCCGATGTTTAAAGGTTTTCTTACAAGTAAAATTAATTAAACCTATTTATTAAGCTCAAGTTTGGTGGAAAAAAAAAAGAATTGACTTGAAAATGTACAAAATTAGGTAGTCTTTGTGTTGTGTTCATTATCAGTGGAGATCCTGTTCATACGCGGCGCTCAGCTTTTAAGTCCGCTTGGGCCCCGCAATTTCTGGGCCCACATCGAAGTAATGTCCCTCACGTGGGCCTACTATTCTTGACTGCCGTGCCAATCCTTCTCGTGTTCCTTGGAATTTCTAGACTAGCCCATAAATAAATTAAAAAAAATATTGACATAAAAATAAATAAAACTAAAAAGAGAAGAGAACCAAAATTATAGTTTTTGTTTTTCATGCATATTATGTGCATTACCAAATTGTTGGTTTAATAACATGCATGATTCATCCCATTGTTTTATGCTAGTTATTGTTGATTAATATGTCTTCTTTTTGGGGAGTAATAGTTACGATTTTCGAATCAGTTTGTGTGCACCTCAACTCAAGGGCAAAGGTAATGTTCTATTATCGAGTTCATGACCCAATATTTTCGACATGTAACATAAATTTATGTGTAAAATATGCTAAAATTGTAATAACTGATAGGTCTAAACCTATAATATAAAAAATATAGTAAAGTTGATGTTAAGAACTTTAAAGCTGAATTAAAATCTTGAATCTATCTCTGCCTCAACTAATTCAATAGAGCACATAGTATCTTTCATAAGCACGGATACAGATTAATTCTGTCCGCTGTACTATTTTTTATATTGGCTTAAATTATAAGAAAGAAAAATAGTTAACTCAATAGATGGCTCGTTGGTATTTGATTGAAGTTAGAAAAAATATTTCAGTTGAAAGGAAGACAGTAAAGTAAAATTGTATTTCATTTAGGGCCTGTTTGGAAAGTCACCAGGTAACTAGAATTGGTGTAATTACTAGGCTACTAATTATATAACCTAGTAATTACACAATTATGTAATTATGACGACCTGTTTGTTTGTCATATTGTAATTACAAGTTTACTGTTTGATTGCACAAGTGTAATTAGACAGTTAGACTAAATTTTGAATAAAATAATTACCAAAACTTAAAAGTTAATATAATAAATATGTGCCTATAAAGTTTTATGAGTATAAATAATATTATATTTGATATTTAAGATGTATATTTTTTCGTGAATATACATTAATTAGTAATCATATATTTATGACTAATATTATAAAGATAATTTATATATATTTTCAAATTAATAATATTTAGTTTAGATACTTATAAAAACTAAAAATATACGTCTTGTAAGAACATCATGGAATTCATGTTTGATAAAATAAATTAATTTTTTTAAAATAATTTCATAACATTATTCAAATGTTTGACAAAACTAATCTATCAATTCTAACTAAAAAATGAACAACATGCAATGTGAGCAAATAATACCAAAACAAGCAAATTGGAACCATGAATATAACACAAATTCAAAATTCAAAAATAAAATAAAATAAAATAGTTTAACATATGTCAAATTCCAACATAATAATAGTAAGTTCCACTAAAACTTAAGATTAGAAAACATAATAAGTTTATAACCACATTGAACAACGAAATTCTATTTTAATTGCATCACTCATTATATGCCTAGTTTGTTAATGACTCATTATTTCGAATATTATGAGGTGTAGTTTCAAAAAATAGAATAATAAAATAAACAAAAAATAAAATATAAGCAATTACATTGATCAGAAGAAGTAAAAATAGAGAAATAAAAGATAAATAATGTAAAAAGAAAAATATATTTTAAAATTTCAAAAATTAAAAGTAAAATAAAATTAAAAAGTTAAAATAATAGAAATAAAAAATTTATGAAGAAAATAAATTAAAATAAAAAGAAAAAAGAAAAAAAACTAAAACGTAACCTTGTAATTACACAATGTAATTACCACCAATTCTCACCTCCCCCTTGAAAATTAGAAAGTGTAATTATACCCCTCCAATTACACTCAATTCCATATTGACCAAGTAATTACTTGGCCAAACAAACATGTCCAGCTGTGTAATTACACCCAATTATATCCAAATCCATTTTCAGTGTGGCTTTCCAAACAGCTGTTAATACTCATCATACAAATATTTCAAAATAAGAACTTGTATTTTATATGCTGAATTTTGTATCTGCACATACTGTCATCAAATACAAAAATTCATCTTTACAAGTATTGAATACACATAATAAATATCAGATAAGTACAATTTACAATTCAAGAAATTAATACAACTCATTAATAACCAACTGAACATGAATTAAGAGAGAGACACTTATCAAGTGGAGTATTTCATTTACTATAACTTATTTAACAAATTTGTTTAGCTACAAATGCCACTTGTAAAAATCACTATAGAAAGGTTAATAACTGTTGAACTAACTATTGCAAAATAATATCAAGACAGAGAAATTGACAAAATTACAATTTTGGCTGTTGAATTTTAAATTTGCCTTACAATATTTGCATTTTCTTTTGTACAAATTGTTATTTCCAATGAAGGAACTTAACAACATAGTTTTTTCTTATTGTTCAACTTGTGATCATAGTTTTACCCTTAAATTAGATGAGAAGGTTATAAACTCTTTTGAATTTTGATCATTGTCGCTAAAACAAGACTAAACCAAGATTTTCATTGTCTTGAATTATATTAAAAGAATTCTTCCATATTTTTTTTAATTCTTTCATCTCCCAGAAAAGGTAAAGTATGGAGGCGAAAAATGTTAATCTTTATTTAATATTTTAACTTTTTGGTATTTTCTTATGAAATGCATGGTCTATACATCATAAATTCATATAATTGATCTCAGTTTATTTAAAATTAAATATATGCTTTGTTATTTAATATTTTCTTATAATAATCGAATAAACCATCGTAATATTATTCCACCAAAATAGTGTAAACGAAAAAAACTTAAAGATTCGTTAATGGAACTAACTTTAATCAATTTCAATGTTATAGTGCACCTAACGCACACTCAATTCTTTTCTTGAAATGGATGTTTCTTCAAAGGGAAAAGATGTCAATTAATAATTCCCATTTTTTAACTATTTAATAAATAATTAATCAATTAAACCATAATAAAGCATGTGGTGATCCTTCTGTTTCACTAGGTTACGTCTATTTATGTTTCCCATTTCACATGGACTTCCCAATTTTAAAGAAACCCTTCTAAGATCTCACTTAACTATTAATGGAAGTCCAAAAATAAAAGAAAACTAGAAAGTACATTTCCAAGAATTAATTCTGGCAAGTTTTTTTTTTTTTTTTTGGAACAATAGCTCAATTAAATCCCATTTAAAATTGCTAGCCTTCTTTGCCAACTGAAAAATACTTTAATTAATTAAGTCAAAATTTTATTTAGATTCAGAATTTTGTAAGAAATAAATTTAGTTATTTATCACCATGCGGAAAGAATTTGCAAACTATAAATTTTCACATTTAACATGACTATATATTATATGTGCGCGCACAAAGGTTAAAATTATATAGTAACATTTGATAAAAAGAATATCAAATTGATATGAAATGTGATATTTATAGTCTAAACATTAAATATCTACTAATATAAATCTTGATTTATAACCTAGAGGTATGCTCCTAAATACTTAAAGATTTATTTTTGCAATCGATCGAGGGGTAATATTGTCCAAGTGAAATGTATAAATTTTGTAGTGTTTTTGTGAATTTCTTCGGAAAAAAATCTGCGGCTGCTATTTTTCGCGTGTACACTAGATAACCTACTTATTGTACAATAATTCATAAATTACACAGTAAATAAAAATCACATTATATAAATCCGGTACGACAAGCTATCACCAAATAAATTTTGTACTAGTTCACTTTGACTAAAAGTCTGATAAATCCAGCACTAATCTTTATCAACAATATTTTTTTCAACTAAAAAAGGAATTA
This sequence comes from Nicotiana attenuata, assembly GCF_001879085.1. NCBI lineage: Eukaryota > Viridiplantae > Streptophyta > Magnoliopsida > Solanales > Solanaceae > Nicotiana > Nicotiana attenuata. Next base: position 79,074 of record NW_017673777.1, read on the forward strand.
TAAATTAGTACTACTATTCATTAATCAACCAATAAAATAAGTGCAAAAGCACAAAAGTCCAAAAGCAGATGTTTGTGATCTATAGATTCAGCTTCTATATTTTCTTTTTCCACAAATGTTCACTTTATTCATTCATTCATTCACACACACACACACAGAGTCACACACCCGCCTTTTTCACCTCTCTCTCTCTATCACCTCACACCATGTGAACTCTTCTCTCTCTATAAAAATATGTAATCTCAGATCTTTGTAACTTAGTGGCTTCACTTCACTCTGAGATTTTCTTAGTTGTATAGCCAAAAAACAATAATGAGGTCACTTATTTTTCACTGAAAAAGCACATGATACTGTGTGTGTGTGTGTGTGTTGTTTCATATGCTGCAGTGAGATTTGGAGAGTGGCTGTAAGATGAAAATGAGGGGCTATTCATTCTTTACTGCTACTCTCATTCTTGTTGCTGTTTCCATTTTTCTTAGCTCAACTCCTGTTGATTCATTACCAAGAGACACTTTCAAGTCTATTTTAGGTGAGCCATTTTGATAATTTCCAATTTCTTGGCTATTTATATTGTGAAAAAGGTGAATTCTTGATATTGGGTTTTAATTGAGTCATTTGATCATTTCCACTTTATAGTGAAAAAGGTGAATTTTCTATGTTGGGTTTTAGGTGTGTCATTTTGATCATTTCCAATTTCTTGGCTGTTTATATTGTGAAAATGGTGAATTCTTGATATTGGATTTTAATTGAGTCATTTAATAATTTCCACTTTTATAGTGAAAAAAGGTGAATTTTTTATGTTGGGTTTTAGGAATTTAGGTGATTCATTTGATCATTTTCACTTTCTTAGCTATTTATAAGGCGAGAAAGGTGAATTCTTAATGTTGGGTTTTAGGTGATTCATTTGATCATTTTCACTTTCTTGTTGGCTATTGTTTGGGCTTTACTGAGCCGAAGGTCTATTGGAAACAACATATCTATCTCCACAAGGCGGGATAAGGTCTGCGTTACTACCTTCCCCAGACCTCATTATGTGGGATCACACTGGGTATGTTGTTGTTGTATTGCGAAAAAGGTGAATTCTTGATGTTGAGTCTTAGGTGAGTCATTTGATCATATCTAGTTTCTTGGCTTTATGTATTGTGAAAAAAGGTGAATTATTGATATGGGGTTTTTCTATTTGAAGGGGTTCTTGACATTAGTTCGGGTGGTTTTGGTGTTCATTTTATGGCTATATATGCCAACAAGGAAAAAAAAAAGGTTCTTGGAATGAAATTTTGTTGTAATCCCATATTCCGGAATATTAGGAATCTGGGATTTGTTTTTAACTTTTTGTATGTGGTTGTTGCAATTGGGAAGTCATTTTCTAATTGATTATGGACAGTTCTATTTGGCAATTCATGATTTGATCTCTTTTGGTTGTTATGAAGTTTTAGTATTAGTTTTTCAATGATCATTCTTTAAAAAAAGTATTCTTTTTTAATTTGTCTCAGGGTAATTTTGCTCTTACTGTGTAATTTCTGCTTCAAAATCGTTTCACTTGCACATCTGATTTAATAATATATAAAGTCTTTTGGTGATCTGTAAGGACTTCAAAACTGTATTTCTTATTCTCAATGCTTTTATATAATGATTATGTGTTAAAAAATGGTTCTTTTAGCCTTTTAGGTGATGAGTAATTTTCATCATTTCCATATTGGTTCTCTTTTATGTTAGTTTTAACCATGTGGAAAAATTATAGGGGAGGGAAATTTGGAATCATGGAAGAATGGAGTATTGGACTCAGCAGGTATGGCACAAGCGCCCGGACCAGCCGATGGGCATGTTGGCATGCTTGTGCTGGCGGGAAACAGGACGAGGAGACCGGACTTTCTTTCTGGTTTCCACAAATACAGAGGTGGATGGGATATTGCCAATAAGCACTATTGGGCCGTAAGCACCATCCTCCCTCTTTTCGCCATCTTATGTCCTTGATTTATCTAGTAAATGTATAATCATGTATGTGTTCGACGTTTTTGCTATAGTTTACGATCTCTGATGCCTGTGTTTTCTCATTAATTGTTTGTAGTTTATACAGTTCATCAAGTTTCTTTGTCCGAGCTGTGATATCCTCTGGTTTTGCACCTCAGTATTCTGTTTGTTTTGGATCCTAATCACTCGTTTGTGCTCTTACTTCCCCTGCCCAATTCTATTTGACCAAAGTAATGTAGATTGAGTGCAACCACTTAGCTGGGGGAAGGGTGGGGTGGTCCTCTGTCTGCTATTCTGATACTGGTCCCGAGTCCCGACACGACTTTAAGCTCAAGTCCCTAGCTATTTTATGATCTACTGAACTTTGTGACTGAGTAACTAATTTTGACCTGGAAAATTCCAGATAGAAACTGCAGAAGATAAGGTATTATCATTTATTTCAGTTGAAAAGTTTTCAGTGCAGGGTGATGGAAAAATTGCTGCTGAAAGAGGGATGGTCTAGTATTATACTATTGCAATTAGGTTTGTCTATTGTTTTCTGTTGAGAGCAAATGGCTTATTTTCTTCCCAGCAGAAGAAGGGAAGGTAGATGGGAAACATGACGGGAAGGGGTAAAAAGACCTCTAGGAAAGGGAAAATTGCATTCTTGGTGGAAGTTAGATTGGTTACTGAAAATTTGTGTATTGCATCTTATACGACTCTGTATACCTATTTTAAATCTTGGGATGAACTTGCTTTAATTTTTTAGATGCGAATTTTCATTTAGAAGGCAGTGAGCTTATGAGGTTCTTAACTTTGCTTCCACAGTCTGTTGGTTTTACAGGCCTTGCTGGTATCATACTTGCTCTGCTTTGGTTTATTTCATTTGGCTTGGCTCTTGTCGTCCATTATTGCTGCGGATGGAAATTCAACATCAGAGGCAGAGAATGGCATTTTTCGCAGAATATTTGCCTGGCTGTGCTTATTGTCTTGACATGTGCTGCAGCGTAATAATCTAAGACTTGACTTTCTGCTTTCTGTATACATATATTCTCTCATTTGAATTGTCACGAGCCTATCCTTATTGTTTTGTTTACTTGACTAAAGTTACCGATTCATGTTTCTTGTTTAACTGACAGGATTGGATGCGTCCTTCTTTCTGTTGGACAAGATAATTTTCATGCTGAAGCATTGGACACTTTAAAATATGTAGTAAATCAGTCAGATTATACTGTGCAGACATTGAGAAATGTAACGCAATACTTGTTACTCGCAAAAACTGTAAATGTGGCCCAGATTTTCCTCCCTTCAGATGTAAAAGATGATATCGATCACCTAAATGGCGATCTAGATTCTGCAGCGGATAAACTTGAGGATAAAACAAATGAAAACTCAGGAAAGATACGAAGGGTCTTCAATGCTGTGTACGACTCGAATTTAATTTGCTATTTATTTTTCAGTCTTTGCTTTTGCTTCAAAGGTCTGATGTTAACGTGCAAATGGCAATTTGCAGGCGTTCAGCTTTGATCACTATTGCCGTCGTCATGCTCCTCATCTCCATTCTTGGTCTTTGTACGTATTAGCAGTCCTAATTAATACTCTCAAACTTTTTCTGTTAACATTAATTTTGAGACTGAAATCACGTTTCTTGCAGGCCTCTCTATCCTTGGCCATCAACACGCAATTCACATGTATGATCCCTTCGTCAGTGCTTATACAATAATAGCTTGTCTTTTGGTTTTCTCAATCGTCCCGTCATCTCACAACCCAATGCTTTAATGCAGATTTATCATTAGTGGATGGTTACTGGTGGCAGTTACATTCGTTCTCTATGGAGTTTTTGTCATCATAAACAGGTAAGGAACAATGTCTAAACGAAAGTATTCATTTAGTAGAGAAACTGGTATTTTTCATGCTTTAGTTTGCATGAGAAATTTGGAACTGCTTTTCTGCTTCTTTTCCTTGTTCCTGCTGTTGCAAAAGTGTTCTCTTTATTCAACACCCATTGGTGTGACCTAGCTGTCAATGTAACGGGACAAAAATCATGGGAGACCATGGTTCAAATCCCAGCAGAGGCAAAAAGAAAAACAAGGTTATTTCTTCGCATCTGCTCGCTTTGATGGGCAACTCTGGTACCTGTGTTGGTGTGAGGTAGCAAGTACCTAGTAGAATAATCAAAGTGCTCACCAGCTGGCCCGGACACCATCGTTATTTAAGAAAAAATGTTGTCTTTATTTAGTCAGCTATGAGATTTGTGAAGTCTCCGCATGCTTCCAACATGCGTAAATTTCTCGATCATTCTGTTTTATTTATGGTTTTGATGAAGAATGTAAATGTGTTGTGGCACAATGAGAATAGTTCCAAGATCTGAAGGAGTCGCTGATCATTAGGTTTTGTTTTGGTTACAGTGCAATTTCAGATACTTGTATGGCAATGGGAGAGTGGGTGGACAATCCTCATGCTGAAAGTGCTCTTAGCAACATCCTTCCATGTGTTGACCCGAGAACGACAAACCAAACGCTGTTCAAGAGCAAACAAGTCACTGTTGATCTTGTAAATATTGTCAACGGATTTATCGACACATATGCAAATTCCAATCCATCTAATCATGCCAATTCAAATTACTATAATCAGTCAGGACCCGTTATGCCACATCTCTGCTATCCATATGACTCCCAATTGCAAGATCTTCCGTGCCCCGCTGATCAAGTTTCTATGGCAAATTCTTCAATGGTAAGTTTTAATTTTTCTCTTACCCCTTTCCCAGCTAAGAAAACTATACTAGAGGAAATGAATCCAACTTCCCTTTGCCAATCAATGTGTTCTATATATCTGCTCTAGACGTTTTGCTTTAAACGCCCGCGGATGATACCTATCAGACAATGATGCTATAGTTATATGTTTATAGATGTATGCAGAGGTGGATCCAGAATTTAAACTTGATGAGTTCAACCTTTAAGGGTCTTAGCACCGAACTCATTGTGCGTTTAAACTTATGAGTTCAAATTATAATATTTCTTGACCTTCTCAAAAAAAAATCCTTCTCAAAATCATAATATTTTTTGAAATTTTAGTGTCTACACTCATGTAAAAAATACTGAGGTCATTTGAGCCACTAACGTATAAACCCCATTCGCCTTTGAATTTATGGTATTAGGTCTAGGTTATATTTAGAATTAGATGTTAATCTGCTAGTTTTTTTCGCTTTTCCTTGCCAAGGTTAGATCTGCTTTTGATTATACAGAACCTTAGACATTAACTATTTGGTAAAGATATTCATCTGTTTTCCAAAATTTCCAGGTTTGGCAGAACTTTACTTGCAATGTATCTGCAGCTGGAATATGCACTAGCGTCGGGAGGCTGACTCCTGACATGTACGGACAGTTGGTGGCGACGGTCAACATTAGCTATGCACTTGAACATTATGCTCCGCCATTGCTTAATCTCCAGAACTGTGATTTTGTTCGTGATACGTTTAGGAACATCACGGTCAACCACTGCCCTCCATTGGAACACCATCTTCGAGTTGTTAATGCAGGATTAGCTGTTATCTCAGTTGGAGTCATGCTAAGTCTCGCACTGTGGATAGTATATGCAAACCGCCCCCAAAGGGAGGAAGTGTTTGCGAAGCTCTCTTCGCGAATAAAGAGCAGCTGTAATGGCAAGAATATTAGCTGCAGTAATAGTAATATTGATTTGTCATCAAGAGGTACAACTCCAAAGACTGGAGTGTAGATAATATCAGAGTTTTAGTACAGAAAGTGTAGAATCCTGTGGCATTGAGATTCATTGAAAATGGGGCAAAGCACCATTTTCGAGTTGGGACTGGTAGCCATTCTATTTTACGTCTAATATATGTACAGACAGAGGCGGATTCAGAACTTAAACATGAAGAGTTTTACTGATTTTGTACTATATATCTATACTATGTTCAAAAGTATTGGGTTTCCCTGAGTCCGTAGTAATACAGCCCATCCACCATTGTGTATGAAACAACATATCAAAAATGTTTTGTTTTCGATACTAGGTATGTGTTCTGGTGGGATAGTCGAGGTGCTCACAAGTCGTTATGGAATTCTACTGATAAAAGAAAAGACCGTTTGGTTAAAATCATACGCATTGCTGCCCTCCTCGTACTGCTTTCCCTATCCTTTATTCAGAGGCGGGCCCAAGATTTGAACTTTACGGATCGAGTTGGGGATTCTACCATAACTCATTTGATTTATTGGGTTTCTGTACTTATTTAATTTAGTGAATTTTTAACACATATACATGATCCGAGCCAAAGCTAACTAGTGGATCATGGATGAACTCATACCTTACCCTCTACATCCGTCCCTTCCCTCATTGCTACACTCACAAACAAAAAGTGAATAACTAAAACAAAACAACGGTTATAGTTAACTCAAACCATACTAGAACTTTAACTAATGTACAAGCAATATAACATTTCGAGTGTTTTGTTTACCCCAAAATTGGCTAACAATTAAATTTGTACGCGGTCTAAAGGATACGTGGTTTAATTCAACACGAATAATTAAGAATAATAGATAAATGAATTAAAGACGAAATAAACGATCAAACCAAAGCAAATGTTTATGACCACGTCTGATCTTAGATTGAACAGTGACCTCGTCCTCGATTGGACCCTCGGTTCAAGTCCAGTCGTGAATGAAGAACAAAACAAGTGAGCAAAGTCTTTAACAGTAGCTAGAATGCAAAAAAAAAAAAAAAGAAGCTTTTATTGCTTTTAATTGCGTGTTACAATGTGTCAGATCAAAGAAAAACTTCCCCGTTATATGTAGGAATATTTCAGTCCTAGCACAAGTCTGAAAGAGGTACAAATCTTCTTTTTCCGGTAATTGTTGATCCATAACCGGTTCTGAACGTGATTCGCGCCGTAATATCCGGCTGAGGGAGATTATTACGGCCCCCTATCCGTCGGGCATAACCGTCCACCGTGTCTCCCGATGTTTAGAAGTTATACTCGGTCTGGGGTGCGTCGTTTTACCGTGTCCGATGTCGGACATATCGTTCACTCTTCCCGGGCCTCGATACGATGGGTCTCTGGCCTCGATTACAATCTCGCGGATCCGTACTCCCCCTTCGTTCTCTTATCAGGGAATCAGGGCAGACATTGCCCCGATTTTACCCGTACACATGTTTGTAACTCAATGTTATTAAATAGTTATTAAAACCCCTTATATTTAAAGTATTGCAAGTGGCTTTTTGGAGCATTTTCTCTCTTTAAATTTCTTTCCAGGCATGAAATTCTTGTGCTTTTAGGTACTATTTTCTTTCTTCCTCTCCTTTTCTCTTTATGGGGAATGGTTTTTGTTCCACTTTGAATCTCAAACAACATACGTAGAAAAGAGTGAGTGAAAACCAACTAAAGACTTTAATTACATTCGATGGACTTTTTTTACTTCAATATTCTAGGGCTCAAATTTTGATAAGGAAAAATTTTAAATTTTTAAATCATGCATTTGATATAATTTAAGTTTGAATAGATGTTTTGATTTTATTTTCAGCACATTGAGCTAGCCACTAGTATTATACATTTCAAGTGATTAGCTTTAGAGTACGTGCGTTGCGCGTGTATCTTGTACCATAAATAAAAATTTATAAAAAATACTATGATATTATTCAGAAAAATTATCAAAATTATTAAATAATTTTAAGAAAAAAATTTAACTCCGAAAAGCATAAACATTTGTTCTTGTTTATCTAATTCAGTAAAGGAAAATTTATGCTCTACGAAATTCTTCTATACCTTATTATTTGGACTTTCGTTAGGGACTGATTCAAGTTTGCATGCCATCTTTTATAGACAAACCATTATCATGAGTAAGAGAGTATACATGTTGATAAACACTCTTACTTTCTTTAGCTCAATAATGATGGATAATATCAGTTAACCACAGATTCTTGGTTTAATATATGTTTACAATTACATATAATAGCTATCCGTTAAAAGTATTTATGGATACCAGGACAAACTACGAACATCATGACAACACTATTGAAAAGCATTTTATTAATATTTTTTTTTGGTAATTAAATGATTTTCTTTACCAATTGTAAATATTTACAACCTAGACAAAATTGAGCTTTCCTGCTCTCTTTACTCCCACTGGACATACAGCCCCAGTTAGGATTTTCCTACCCTTCCTACTCTTCCCCATTTCTATTTGGCATTGTTACATTACATCAGGATACCAATTCAAAAGTGTTCATGGTCCTTTCTAGCCTAGGGAACATGGTAGCTCTAACATGAATTTCCTGAATGATTGATTTGATTATAACTTTTGCTGTTCTACTCTTCTGCTGGAAAATGACATTATTCCTCTCCTGCCAGATATGATATACTGTTGCTGTTAAGGACATTTTGCATAGTTCTGCTCCTCCACTTCTACCTTTAGCGCTTCTTTCTATCCATGCCAGCTCTTCCCTCCAGTCTAGCTTTGTTCTTTGGATTCCTTGCCATTTTATGAGCTGCTGCCATATAGTTGATGTCATTTCACATTCAAAAAATAGGTGGTGTACTGTTTCAATCTCTTTTTGACATAGTGAGCATGTGGTGTCTATATTTATCCCCCATCTTGCTAGCTTTTCTTTTGTGGCTCCCTTTCCTGTATTGCCAATCTCAGAATGAAAATTGGTAATCCATAGTTATTGCAGATTAATCTCCGCCATGGTACTTTCTGAAACTCCCCTTGCAGTTGTACATGTGCTTTATAAAGAAGTTTTTCATCCTATTCACCTCCTCCTCTGTATATCCAGCAGTGTCAAAGTATTTTCTTGGCTTGAAGATCTGCTGTATGACCCATGATGCATTCTTTAGTGTTGTGTTCCATACTGGTTTCCCCTTTATATAGTATGCATTGACCCATTGAACCCAGAGCTTGTCCTTCTTTTTGCATATGTTCCACAAAAGTTTGCATATAACTGCTTTATTCCATAGCTCCACATTGATGAAGTTTAAACCACCTGCTACCTTTGGACAACAAAGTTTTTCCCATGCAAGCAATGCCTTCTTTGTAGGTTCTGCATTCCCTGACCATAAAAATCTTCTGCATATTGTGTCAATGAACTGAATGATCTTCTTCGGTAGGATGAAAATCTGATAGGGGTGTTCAAAACCGAACCGAACCCGAAAACCGAACCGCAAAATTGGCTTAATGGATTATTGGTAGCGGATTAACGGTTTAACGGGTGGGGAACGGATTGAAGTTTTTTTATTAACGGCTTATCAGTTTGGGGGCAGATTATTCAATTTTCTTAACGGATAATCCTTTAACCCGTTAAGAATATATATATATATATATATATATATATATATATATATATATATATTAAATTAAATAATAAAAATCCCTTCTTCCACTTCATTGTTGCAAAAGGTCAGTTTTCTATTTTGCTCTTGGGAATTTGTAAAACTTCTCAGTTCTGATAAAGATTGCTCTTTATAGTCTTGGACTATAGGTGCAGATAGATCTACAAAATTGACAATTTCATTTGCATGTCCAATTTTGTGAGTTCAATAGTTTTTGAATGCGTGCTTATGTGTTGGTGCAGATGACCTGGAACCATGGATGAAATGGGGCTACTATATATCTCCTATGACATATGGACAGAATGCGATAGCTATCAATGAGTTTCTGGACGAAACATGAAGTACTGTAAGTTCTAACATTAGGTTATAAATTGCGACATACGTTGGTTTGACTTCTCCCATCAACATTGATTATCTTGACACATCTTATTCTATGCTCTTTGCAGCGCAACAATGACATGATATTTTCTGAGCCAACTGTGGGAAAGGTTCTTCTCAAGGCAAGGAGCGTGTATACAGAAGACCATGTTTTCTGGCTCTGTGTTGTTTCCCTATTTGCGTTCTCGTTTTGTTCAACTTTTGCTCTATCTTGGCACTGACATACCTAAATCATGTGCAATTTGCAACCACTGCTCCAATATCTGTACTCCGAACTCAAAGCAGCGCAAAATAGATTGAATTAGGCCGATAAACCGCCAGATAACCGCCCGATAAGAGATAAACCGATACCAATCCGTTCGATATCTTATCGGGTGGCTAGCGGATTAATACATTTAACAGCCGATAACCGATAAGCCGAACCGTTAAGAATAAATAACCGCCCGATCCGCCCGATAAGCAGCCCTAAAATCTGAGCCCAGAAATTTTGAATTGCAACCAGTACACTCTTAATTAACACTGCTCTTCCAGCATATGATAAGAATTTTATTGTCCAGCACTGTATTCTACTCAGCATTGGATCAATTAAAGGCTCGCATTGGATTACTGATAGCTGAAGGGTAATTCTCCCTTGCTATACCCCAACATGTCCATAATTTTTTTTTTTGAGTCATGATATTCACTCCTCCAAAGTAGATGCATCTATTGTTTGGATTTGCAATTAGCCCTGATGCTTCAGAGAAAATTTTGAATTGTTGGTGTAGTCCCATTATTGAGTGTATGTCTCCTCTGCAAAAAAGTAACAAATCGGCAGCAAAACCTAAGTGCACTAAATTAACCCTAGCACACTTAGGGTGGTATTTGAAATTTTTGTTCTGCTTTAAGGACTTCAGCAGCCTACTCAAATATTTCATTGCCATCACAAACAGTATTGGTGACAAAGGATCACCCTGCCTAAGCCCCTTTTTTGCCTCAAAATGTTTTGTTGGTTGTCCATTGATTATTACGGTATAGGCCACTATGTTTATGCACACTATTATCCATCTCACAAACTTCTCAAGGAACCCCAGTAACTTCATCATTTGTACAATATATATCCATTCCACAGAGTCATATGCTTTTTGCATATCAATTTTAAGCATACACCTTGGTGATATGTTCTTCCTTCCATACCTTTTGATCAATTCATGGCCCATTTTAATGTTGTCAGTAATCATTCTTCTTGGTACAAAAGCTGTTTGGCAGTTGTCTATGAGATCTGGCATAATTTCCTGTAGTCTTGAAGTTAAAATCTTTGATATTATCTTTTATAATACTGTGCAGCAATAGATAGGCCTAAACTCCTTGATGGTGGTTGAATTTCTTTACTTTAGGTATTAGGGTGATAGTTGTACAATTTATTACTTTGCACATTTCAGTAGTTTCAAATAATTTCAGCACTACTGCAGTAACTTCCTCTCCAATTATGTTCCATGTCTTCTTGAAAAAATAGGAATTATATCCATTACATCCCGGTGCCTTACTATCATCAATTCCATGTAATGCTTTCTGCACTTCCTCTTTAGTAATTGGTTTGATTAACTGCATTTGTTGTTGCCTATATAGAGTGTAACCATTTGGCATAACATCTGGATCAACTACTGGTAATATTGAAGTTGCTTTACCAAGTAGTGTTTTGTTAAAGCTTAGGATCTCCTCTTCTACTTCATTGGCACTTTGAAGAAGTTGCCCTGTGCTGTTCATTAGTCTGCCTATATGGTTCCTTGCCTGCCTGTTTTTTTTACAAGCATGAAAATATGTTGTGTTAGAGTCCCCTACTTTAAGCCATTTGATTCTTGCCTTCTACTTCATGATACTTTCCTCCACTTCCAACCATTTTGCCAGTTCAATTTTTGTCTCTTTTTCTTGTGCTATTACTTCATCATCATTTTCTGGAGATGTCATTCCCATTTGAATATTCATCAGTTTGTTTCTTGCTGCTTGGATCTTTGGCCCCACACTGCTGTACTCTTGATTGTTTAAATGCTTCAGATCTTCTTTCAGTTGCTTTAGTTTATACCACACCTTCAGCATTGAAGTTCCCCTAATCCTCCTCTTCTAGCATTGAGTGACTATATTATCAAATTCATGATGAGTTGCTAAACAATTAAAGAATTTGAAGGATCCCTTTCCCATCACCATAAAGTCAGCAACAGTTACTTTTAAAGGGCAATTGTCTGAAATACCTGGCTACATAATAGTTCCCTCCATGTTAGGCCATTTTTGTATCCACTCTGCATTGGCAAGTATTCAGTCAATTCTACTATGAACATGGTTGTTTGTCCAGGTATAGTTTCTCCCTATTGTTCTGATTTTAGCTAGTCCAACATCAACTATGAAAACTTGAAGTCTTTCACTTCCATTTCTTGTACTGTATTCCCCTTCACTCTATCTTCTATGGACAAGATACTGTTAAAGTCTCCCATAATTAAACTTGGGCCATTTACTCCACTCATAGTTCCTTTCAGGTCGTTTCACAAACTCTTTCTGTCTTGTATGCTATGCTTTCCATACACTGCAACAAAGATGAACTTGTTGTTGCAATGTCTCAAAACCACCTGTCCTGCTATGTATTGTTCATGGGCTTGTTTCACCTCAAATTCCACATTTTTTTGGTCCCAAACTACCCAAATTCTGCCACCTGGTGCCTCATCAACCATTGCCAATTGCCAAACACCTTCCTCGTTATTGGCTCAACTTTGTTAGCCTTAACTCTGTTCTCCAGTATAGCTATTACTACTACATTATTCTCACTACAGAAATTTTTTAGTGCTTTTTGCTTATAGACTTTATTCATACCCCTAACATTCCATGTTATGATATTCATCATGCTATGATATTTATTTTGGGATCCCCTTCCCCTTTATTTCTCCATCTCCGCCCCCTTGTCCCCCGTGTTTCAGACAGTTACACAATTTTTTGAGCAGTGTCAACTAAGCTTTAAATGCATTGCCAATGTCTACTTCATCCTCTCTGTTGGTTCCCTTTTATATTTTTGATTCAAATTTTCCTCTAGCAACCTGCCAGTGGTCATCATTTCCCTGTTGATTAGGCATATCTTCTCCTTCTGGTCCAATTTGTTCCATGAATCTTCCATGAGCATCAATTCTGTCCACCTTAGGATCAAGTACCCTTACTATTCTCCATTCTTGCTTTAGTATTTGATTATTGCCTCCCTGTTGTCCTTCCTCTTTGTTCTGCTTTTGCTGATCATTGCAAGAGTGTCCAACTTGACAGTCCATTTGGCAATATTGAGGCTTCCAGTCATATTGTACTATCTGCTCAATCACCATTCCCTTAGGATCATATAGTTTTATTGATCCTGGTAGGGGCCTAGTAATGTCCATTTCGATTAACACCTTGCATACGAGACTCTATCAGCCATGGTAGTACACGCATCAGCATATAGAGGCTTTCCTAAACCACTTCCAATTTTACTTAATGCATGATTAATCTAGTAGCTAAGTGGTAATTTAGGGAACTTAATCCATAGAGGGATGGTTCTGAGTATCTCCTTACTAAAATCAAGCCCCTCCTTCCATGGTCGCATGATAATTGATCTGTTGTTCATAGTATACGGTCCATTCAGTATTACTTCATCCCTTTCTTCACATCTATTCATCAAAATTATGAAGTATCCATCATTATGAAACAATACCTTTGGTTTCTTGGCTTTGCTCTACTGATTTGCTATGAATTGCTCAATTGCCCCAATTGTTGGAGTGTTTCCAACCACATACAGTATTATAGCTCGATTCCACTTCTGCTTCTCCTCAGCAATGTCTTCATCAAGTAATTGGACAACTACTTCGCCATCCTATATCACCTCTATGATATATGATAGGTTCATACCTTTAGTTGCAAATTTGTTCTCACTAAACAAACCAGCCCAGTATTTTTCCCCATTTCCACTCTGTGTTGATTTCAGCTCTTGCATGCTCTTCTCGTTTCCAATTGTAGTCCTGCTCTGTTCCTTTGGTGCGTCTACATTTACTGTTCCATTGCCTGGCAGCTTGCTCGTACTCGCATCCCCTGTTGAGATCATTGCTGCATATGCTCCTGTGATGACCCAAAAGGTCATCACTTGTTTTTAAAATGAATTTTGCGTTTCGAGGCCATAAAATCCTCTTTTAGCTTTACCTCGATTTGTGTGCGCAGTCCGGGCGTGTAGCCGGAAAGCTGTTATGTGAAAAATCTGCGAAAATATTAAAATTTTGACTTAAAATGCATTTAAGTTGACTTCGGTCAATATTTTGGGTAAAACGGACCCGGACCCGTGATTGGACGGTCTCGGAGGGTCCGTAGGAAAATATGGAACTTGGGCGTATGCCCGGAATCGAATTCCGAGGTCCCAAGCCCGAGAAATAAATTTTAAAAGAAAATTGTTTTTTGAAATTGTTTAAAGGATTTAGAAATGAATTTGGATTAGAACATATTGGTATCGGGCCCGTATTTTGGTTCCGGCGCCCGGTACAGGTCCTATATGTGATTTAAGATAATTCTGTGAAGTTTGGTAAGAAACGGACGGGATTCGGACCTTAAGTGCAAAATTTGATGTTTTAAGAAGTTTTGAAATATTTCATTGATTTTGAGGTTTAATTCGTTGTTTTAGGGGTTAATTTGGTGATTTGATCGCACGGATAAGTTCATATGATGTTCTTGAGTTAGTACGTATGTTTGGTTTGGAGCCCCGAGAAATCGGGTGTGTTTCGGATATGTTTCGGAAGGTTTTAAACTCTTAAAAAGTTGCAGGTTTTCAGTTGCTGGTATTCTGGTATTTTCTTCTTCGCGTTCGCGGGAGGACCCTCACGAACGCGTTGAGTTAATTGTGCTGAAAGAAAATTCCTTCTACGCGAACGCAAGACCCAGGACGCGAACGTGAAGCTTTGGGGGGTCTACCCTTCGCGAACGCGGGCCTGGTATCGCGAACGCGAAGGCTTGTGGCCTGGTCAGGGGGAAGGGAAAATTATACCTACGCAAACGCGACCACTTGGATGCGAACGCGAAGGCTCGAGGAGTTACTTCTCCACGAACGCGAGCCATCTTCCGCGAACCCGAAGGTCTGTCAGACCTAACTCATCGCGAACACGATGAGCTTATCGCGAACGCGATGACCAAATCTGCCCAGTTATTTTAGAAGTCCAGAAACAGAATGCATTACGGGATTTAACCCATTTTTCACAAACTTCTTCTTCTCCACACCTCTTGGGCGATTTTTGAAGAACTTCATCACCATAACCTCTTGGGTAAGTAATCTTTGACTTATTTTCTTCCATTTTTATCAACTCCCACTAGATTTCTAGGCCTAAAACATCTGATTAAGGGTAGAAAATTAGGGATTTGGGTAGAGTTAGGGCTTTTCGATTATTTGGAAATTTGACCTCGTTTTGGGGTCAGATTTCAAAACAAATTATATATTCGGGCTCGTGGGTGAATGGGTAATCGGGTTTTGGTCCGAACCTCGTGTTTTGACCAAGCGGGCCCGGGTCAATTTTTGACTTTTTGGGAAGAATGATTGGAAAGCTATAATTAAGCATTGGAATTGGATTGTTTAGCATTTATTGATGTTATTAAGTCTATTATGTCTATATACAATTGATTTGGAGCCGAGTTCGAAAGGAAAGGCGGTGTTTGAGGAGTTGGCCGTGGAAGTTCGAGGTAAGTGTTTGGTCTAACCTTAGCTTGAGGGATTAGGAGTTGTGTCCTATTTGCTATTTGTTTCTTGTTGATTACGACGTATAGGCATGGTGACGAGTATCTATACGTTGGTGTCGAGCATGACCGTGAGTCTTATATTGTGATTTCCATGATTTCGTTGTATTATTCATGCCTTGGTGAAGGTTTCTATTATTTTGTAAAGTTTGTGGAAAGAATTGTGACCTATGAACATTGAGGAGCGTTGGCTCAAGTTGTATAACGAATTGTGAAAGTATAAGTGATAATTGAACCTCTAGAGCATTGGTTCGAGTTGTGAAGTGAATTGTGAAGTAAAAGTGAGAAAGAGGAGAGATTATTATGTTGCCCCCTTGCCGGGCTATTGTTGAGTTGTGGTTCCCTTGCATTGTGTTCTTAATTGATATTACGGATGCTTAGGTTGATGATTCTTTGTGTTGGGTAAGGATTATGGTTATTCTCGGGGAACAAGTTTGGTTATAGCTGAGGTAGTTAGATGTTGGAACAAGTTTGTTATAGCTGAGGTAGTTAGATGTTGGAACAAGTTTGGTTATAGCTGAGGTAGTTAGATGTTGGAACAAGTTTGGTTATAGCTGAGGTAGTTGGATTTTGTAACAAGTTTGGTTATAGTTGTTTCTCCATCGCCGGGACGTAATTACTTATGCTGTCGAATCCCTTGCCGAGATAGTGTAGACCTTATTGATCCCTTGTCGGGACTCTCGTTATGATTGTGAATATTATATGTGGATCGGCTTGCACGCCGCAACAATATTATATGTGGATCGGGTTGCACGCAGCAATAATATTATATGTGGATCGGGTTGCACGCCGCAATAATATTATATGTGGATCGGGTTGCACGCCGCAACAATATTATATGTGGATCGGGTTGCACGCCGCAATAATATTATATGTGGATCGGGTTGCATGCCACAACAATGATATATGTGGATCGGGTTGCACGCCGCAACAATGATAAATGATATGGATCGGGTTGCACGCCGCAACAGTGTTGTTATATATATTGGGATCGGGTTGCGCGCCGCAACAATTATTGATACAAGCGTGTTTAGTTTGGATATTAGATTCTTTTGTTTTGCTGTGAATTCTAAGCTGCCCTTAGACTGTTACTCTGGATTTACTGTTAATACTGGTATACCCCCGCAGCATGTTTCTTCCCCCCCCCCCCCCCGTTACTTGCTTATTCCTGCTTTACTTTTCGTTGTATATTATATAACTGCACAGGTTTATTTGGTAGCCTGGTCCTAGCCTCGTCACTACTTCGCCGAGGTTAGGCTAGGCACTTACCGGCAGATGGGGTCGGTTGTGCTGATACTACACTCTGCACTCTTTTGTGCAGACCCCAGTGTTGTAGACTTCGGACCGCAGTGAGATTGCTGATTCTTGTTCATCAGGCGACCCGAGGTAGTCCTGCAGGCGTCCGTAGGCCTTGGCGTCTCCTTCCATGCTACTAATTTCCTGTTTCTTTCATGCATTTTCAGAGACAGTGTTGTATTTATTTCTTTCAGACCTTTAATTGTAGTGTTCTTAGATTTTCTGTGAAACTGTGACACCAGTTCTGGGTAGTCGAGATTCAAAACAGTTGTATTGGATTCATGTTCTGATAGTTTATTATTTTTTCTTCGTTCAATGTTATTACTTCGCAATTGTAATGATTATAAAATGGTAAAAAGGTAAATTATGCAAATAATTGCTTGCCTAGCTCGTATTAGTAGCTCCATCACGACTCCCGAGGGTGGGAAATCCGGGTCGTGACAAGTTGGTATCAGAGCTCTAGGCTACATGGGTCTCACAGTTCACAGACAAGCTTGGTAAGTCTGAGGATTAGAACAGAGACTATATTTATCCCCCAGAGGGCTACAGAGTTTAGGAAAAGGCTTCACATCTATTCTTTTCTGTCGTGCGATTTTGTTCTCTCAGTGCTAAATTGAAACTCCTACTCTTGTCCTTTCGCGAATGGCGAGGTTACGTACCGCTTCTTTAGCCGAACAGCAGCACAGGCCGGTGATAGATTAGCTACACTTTCGGAGGCTTTGTGGAGGTTGGATAGGTTTCACCAAACTCTTTACTACTACTTTCGCGGTGCATCTTCGTGAGGATCCTAGGATTTTTTAGACAGCTGTCACGAGTTCTCAGGAACATGGGGATAGTTGAGACCAATGGGGTCGATTTGCTACTTTTCGCTTGTCGGATCCGCCAAGACTTGGTGAGAGATTACTGTTGGCTAAACCAGTCGGATCGCCAGCTTTGATTGGGAGCAATTTGCTCAGCTATTTCTGGAGGAGTTTCTCCCCATCCACTCAGAGAGAGGCCTCGGAGGCAGTTCGAGGTCTCCAGCAGGGTTCTATGACTGTTACTCAATACGAGATCAGAATCATCGACTTGGCTCGTATGCTCTTATCATACTTCCACTGAGAGAGAGAGAGTGAGAGGTTCATTGAGGGACTCCATCCAACCGCTTAAGTTAGCTAGAGGTGGAGGTAGAGATGCTAGAGGTGGAGGTAGAGGTATTAGAGGTGGAGGTGCAGGTACTGTTCTGGGTTGTAGCAGAGAAGCTTCGGTTTATTTTGGCGCCGCATCTGGTCATGCCTAGTGGTTCCTTGGGTGCTCCTGTATATGTGTCTACATCGGTGGGTGATTTTGTTGTGGTAGATCGTGTCCATCGTTCGTGTATAGTTGTGATTTGGGGTCTTGAGACTCGTGTAGATTTGTTGCTTCTGGACATGGTTGATTTCGATGTCATATTGGGGAAGGATTGGATATCACCTCACCACGCTATCTTGGACTGTCATGCCAAGACTGTGACCTTAGCCTTACCGGGTTTACCTCGTTTAGAGTGGAGAGGGGCTCCTGGTCATTCTACCCATAGTGTTATCTCTTATGTGAAGGCTCAGCGTATGGTCGAGAAGGGGTGTTTGGCCTATTTGGCATATGTTCGTGACTCTAGTGCTGAGGTTCCCTCTATTGATTCTGTGCCCGTTGTTCGTGAGTTTCCTGAGGTATTCCCTTCAGACCTGTTGGGTATGCCACCCGACAGGGATATTGATTTTTGCATTTATTTGGCTCCGGGCAATCAGCCCATTTCTATTCACGCCGTATCGTATGGCCCCGCTTGAGTTGAAAGAGTTAAAGGAGAAGTTGCAAGACTTGCTTGAGAAGGGTTTCATTAGACCCAGTGTTTCGCCTTGGGGTGCGCCGGTGTTGTTTGTTAAGAAGAAGGATGGGTCGACGAGAATGTGTATTGATTACCAGCAGCTGAACAAGGTTACAATCAAGAATAAGTATCTATTGTCGAGGATTGATGATTTGTTTGATCGAGCAGCATCTTAGAGTGGTTCTTCAGGCCTTGAGGGATAGTCAGTTATATGCTAAGTTTTCGAAGTGTGAGTTCTGGTTGAGTTCAGTTGCAATTCTGGGTCATGTTGTGTCAGCAGAGGGTATTCAGGTTGATCCGAAGAAGATTGAGGCAGTCAAGAACTAGCCTAGACCAGCATCAGCTACAGAGATTCGGAGTTTCTTGGGATTGGCAGGCTACTATCGTCGGTTCGTGGAGGGGTTCTCATCTATCGCAGCCCCTATGACCAGGTTGACCCAGAAGGGTGCCCAGTTCAGATGGTCGGACGAGTGTGAGGTGAACTTTCAGAAGCTCAAGCCAGCTCTGACTACGGCACCAGTGTTGGTTTTGCCCACAGGTTCAGGGCCTTATACAGTTTATTGTGATGCATCTCGTATTGGACTTGGTGCAGTGTTGATGCAGGATGGCAAGGTCATTGCCTATGCTTCGCGGTAGTTGAAGATTCATGAGAAGAACTATTCGGTTCATGATTTGGAGTTGGCAGCCATTGTTCACGCATTGAAGATTTGGAGGCACTATCTGTATGGCGTGGCATGTGAGGTGTTCACGGATCACAAGAGTCTTCAGTATTTGTTCAAGCAAAAGGAGTTGAATTTGAGGCGGAGGATGTGGTTGGAGTTGTTGAAAGACTATGATATCACCATCTTATATCATCCGGGGAAAGGCCAATGTGGTGGCCGATGCTTTGAGTAGGAAGTCAGCTAGTTTGGACAGTCTCGCTTATATTCCGGTCGGTGAGAGACCGCTTGCTTTGGATGTTCAGGCTTTGGCCAATCAGTTCGTGAGGCTGGATGTTTCTGAGCCCAGCCGTGTGTTAGCTTGCACGGTCGCTCGTTCTTCTTTATTGGAGCGTATCCGTGATCGGCAGTATGATGATCCCTATTTGTGTGTTCTTAGAGACACGGTGCAGCACGGAGGTGCCAAGCAGGTTACCTTGGGTGATGATGGAGTTTTGAGATTGCAGGGTCGAGTTTGTGTGCCTAATGTGGATGGAATCCGAGAGTTGATTTTAGAGGAGGCCCATAGCTCCTAATACTCTATTCATCCGGGCGCCGCGAAGATGTATCAGGATTTGTGGCAGCATTACTGGTGGCAGAGAAGGAAGAAGGATATCGTTGCATATGTGGCCCGGTGTTTGAATTGTCAGCAGGTTAAGTACGAGCATCAGAGGCCTGGTGGTTTATTTAGAGGATTGAGCTTCCCGAGTAGAAGTGGGAGCGGATCACTATGGACTTCGTTACTGGACTCCCACGGACTCAGAAGAAGTTCGATGCAGTGTGGGTCATTGTTGATAGGCTGACCAAGTCAGCGCATTTCATTCCTGTGGCAATCTCATATTCTTCCGAGAGCTTAGCTGAGATCTACATCCGGGAGATTGTTCGTCTTCATGGTGTGCCCGTGTCCATTATTTCGGACTGAGGTACGCAGTTTACCTCACATTTCTGGAGAGCAGTTCAGCGAGAGTTGGGCACACGGGTTGAGTTGAGCACAGCGTTTCACCCTCAGACGGACGGGCAGTCCGAGCGGACTATTCAGATTTTGGAGGATATGCTCCGAGCTTGTGTCATTGACTTTGGAGGCTCGTGGGATCAGTTTTTGGCCTTTAGCAGAGTTTTCCTACAACAACAGCTACCAGTCGAGTATCCAGATGGCTCCTTATGAGGCTTTATATGGTAGGCGGTGTCGGTATCCGGTTGGATGGTTTGAGCTGGAAGAGGCTCGGTTATTAGGTACGGATCTGGTTCAGGATGCCTTGGACAAGGTCAGGATTATTCGGAATAAGCTTCGTACAGCTCAGTCCAGGCAAAAGAGTTATGCCGACCGCAAGGTTCGAGATTTGACTTTCATGGTCGGTGAGCGGGTATTGCTTTGAGTGTCGTCTATGAAGGGCGTGATGAGATTTGGGAAGAAGGTCAAGCTTAGCCCTTGGTTCATTGGTCCGTTTGAGATTCTTGATCGAGTGGGAGAGGTGGCTTATAGACTTGCATTGCCGCCGAGCTTATCAGCCGTGCATCCAGTGTTTCATGTGTCCATGCTTCGGAAGTATCACGGCGATCCATCCCACGTGTTAGATTTCAGCACTGTCCAGTTGGACAAGGACTTATCTTATGAGGAGGAGCCGGTAGCCATTCTAGACCGGCAGGTTTGTCAGTTGAGATCGAAGAGTTTTCCTTCTGTTCGTGTTCAGTGGAGAGGTCAGCCTCCTGAGGCATCGACCTGGGAGTCCGAGTCCGATATGCGGAGCCGTTATCCCCATCTTTTCCCCGACTCAGGTACTTCCTTCTTATGTCCGTTCGAGGACGAACGGTTGTTTTAGAGGTGGAGAATGTGATGACCCAAAAGGTCATCACTTGTTTTTAAAATGAATTCTGTGTTTCGAGGCCTTAAAATCCTCTTTCAGCTTCATCTCGATTTGCGTGCGCAGTCCGGGCGTGTAGCCAAAAAGCTGTTATGTGAAAAATCTGTGAAAATATTGAAATTTTGACTTAAAATGCATTTAAGTTGACTTCGGTCAATATTTTGGGTAAACGGACCCGGACCCATGATTGGACGGTCTTGGAGGGTCCATAGAAAAATATGGGACTTGGGCGTATGCTCGGAATCGAATTCCGAGGTCCCAAGCCCGAGAAATGAATTTTTAAAGAAAATTATTTTCTGAAATTGTTTAAAGGATTTGGATTAGAACATGTTGGTATCGGGCCCGTATTTTGGTTCCGGCGCCCGGTACAGGTCCTATATGTGATTTAAGATAATTCTCTGAAGTTTGGTAAGAAACGGAATCCGTTTGACGGGATTCGGACCTTAAGTGCAAAATTTGATGTTTTAAGAAGTTTTGAAATATTTTCATTGATTTTGAGGTTTAATTCGTTGTTTAAGGGGTTAATTTGGCGATTTGATCGCACGGATAAGTTCATATGATATTTTTGAGTTAGTACGTATGTTTGGTTTGGAGCCCCGAGGGCTCGGGTGTGTTTTGGAAGGTTTTAAACTCTTAAAAAGTTGTAGGTTTTCAGTTGCTGGTATTCTGGTAATTTCTTCTTCGCGTTCGCGGGAGGACCCTCGCGAATGCGATGAGTTAATTGTGATGAAGGAAAATTCCTTCTACACGAACGCGTGACCTAGGACGCGAAAGCGAAGCTTTGGGGGGTCTACCCTTCGCGAACGCGGGCCTGGTATCGCGAACGCGAAGGCTTGTGGCCTGATCAGGGGGAAGGGAAAATTATACCTACGCGAACGTGACCACTTGGACGCGAATGCCACGGCTCGAGGAGTTACTTCTCCGCGAACACGAGCCATCTTCCGCGAATGCGAAGGTCTGTCAGACCTAACTCATCGCGAACACGATGAGCTTATCGCGAACGCGATGACCAAATCCGCCCAGTTATTTTAAAAGTCCAGAAATAGAATGCATTACGGGATTTAACCCATTTTTCACAAACTTCTTCTTCTCCACACCTCTTGGGCGATTTTTGAAGAACTTCATCACCATAACCTCTTGGGTAAGTAATCTTTGACTTGTTTTCTTCCATTTTTATCAACACCCACTAGATTTCTAGGCCTAAAACATGTGATTAAGGGTAGAAAATTAGGGATTTGGGGTAGAGTTAGGGCTTTTTGATTATTTGGGAATTTGACCTCGTTTTGGTGTCGGATTTCAAAAAAAATTATATATTCGGGCTCGTGGGTGATTGGGTGATCGGGATTTGGTCTGAACCTCGTGTTTTGACCAAGCGGCCCGGGTCAATTTTTGACTCTTTGGGAAGAATGATTGGAATGCTATAATTAAGCATTGGAATTGGATTATTTAGCGTTTATTGATGTTATTAAGTCGATTATGTCTAGATACAATTGATTTGGAGCAGAGTTCGAAAGGAAAGGCGGTGTTTGAGGCTTGAGTTGGCCGTGGAAGTTCGAGGTAAGTGTTTGGTCTAACCTTAGCTTGAGGGATTAGGAGTTGTGTCCTATTTGCTATTTGTTTCTTGTTGAGTACGACGTATAGGCATGGTGACGAGTATCTATACGTTGGTGTCGAGCATGACCGTGAGTCTTATATTGTGATTTCCATGATTTCGTTGTATTATTCATGCCTTGGTGAAGGTTTCTATTGTTATGTAAAGTTTGTGGAAAGAATTGTGACCTATGAACATTGAGGAGCGTTGGCTCAAGTTGTATAACGAATTGTGAAAGTATAAGTGATAATTGAACCTCTAGAGCATTGGTTCGAGTTGTGAAGTGAATTGTGAAGTAAAAGTGAGAAAGAGGAGAGATTATTATGTTGCCCCCTTGCCGGGCTATTGTTGAGTTGTGGTTCCCTTGCATTGTGTTCTTAATTGATATTATGGATGCTTAGGTTGATGATTCTTTGTGTTGGGTAAGGATTATGGTTATTCTCGGGGAACAAGTGTGGTTATAGCTGAGGTAGTTAGATGTTGGAACAAGTTTGTTTATAGCTGAGGTAGTTAGATGTTGGAACATGTTTGGTTATAGCTGAGGTAGATAGATATTGTAACAAGTTTGGTTATAGCTGTTTCTCCCTCGCCGGGACGTAATTACTTATGCTGTCGAATCCCTTGCCAGGATAGTGTAGACCTTATTGGTCCCTTGTCGGGACTCTCTTTATGATTGTGAATATTATATGTGGATCGGGTTGCTTGCCGCAACAATATTATATGTGGATCGGGTTGCACGCCGCAATAATATTATATGTGGATCGGGTTGCACGCCGCAACAATATTATATGTGAATCGGGTTGCACGCCGCAACAATATTATATGTGGATCGGGTTGCACGCCGCAACAATATTATATGTGGATCGGGTTTCACGCTGCAACAATATTATATGTGGATCGGGTTGCACGCCGCAACGATATTATATGGGTCGGGTTGCACGCTGCAACAGTGTTGTTATATATATTGGGATCGGGTTGCGCGCCGCAACAATTATTGATACAAGCGTGTTTAGTTTGGATATTAGATTCTTTTGTTTTGCTGTGAATTCTAAGCTGCCCTTAGATTGTTACTCTGGATTTACTGTTAATACTGGTATACCCCCGCAGCATGTTTGTCCCCTCCTACCTTTACTTGCTTATTTCTACTTTACTTTCCGCTATATATTATATAACTGCACAGGTTTATTTGGTAGTCTGGTCCTAGCCTCGTCAGTACTTCGCCGAGGTTAGGCTAGGCATTTACCAGCACATGGGATCGGTTGTGCTGATACTACACTCTGCACTCTTTTGTGTAGACCCCAGTGTTGTATACTTCGGACCGCAGTGAGATTGCTGATTCTTGTTCATCAGGCGACCCGAGGTAGTCCTGCAGGCGTCCGTAGGCCTTGGCGTCACCTTCCATCTACTATTCCTGTTTCTTTCATGCATTTTCAGAGACAGTGTTGTATTTATTTCTTTCAGACCTTTAATTGTAGTGTTCTTAGATTTTCTGTGAAACTGTGACACCAGTTCTGGGTAGTCGAGATTCAAACAGTTGTATTGGATTCATGTTCTGATAGTTTATTATTTTTTCTTCCGTTCAATGTTATTACTTCGCAATTGTTAATGATTATAAAATGGGTAAAAAGGTAAATTATGCAAATAATTGGCTTGCCTAGCTCGTATTAGTAGGCTCCATCACGACTCCCGAGGGTGGGAAATCCGGGTCGTGACAAGTTGGTATTAGAGCTCTAGGTTACATGGGTCTCACAGTTCACAGACAAGCTTGGTAGAGTCTGAGGGATTAGTACAGAGACGTCTATATTTATCCCCCAGAGGGCTACAGAGTTAGGAAAAAGGCTTCACATCTATTCTTTTCTGTCGTGCGATTTTGTTCTCTCAGTGCTAAATTGAAACTCCTACTCTTGTCCTTTCGCGAATGGCGAGGTTACGTACCGCTTCTTTAGCCGAACAGCAGCACAGGCCGGTGATAGATTAGCTACATCTTCGGAGGCTTTGTGGAGGTTGGATAGGTTTCACCAAACTCTTTACTACTACTTTCAGCGGTGCATCTTCTGAGGATCCCTAGGATTTTTTAGACAGCTGTCACGAGGTTCTCAGGAACATGGGGATAGTTGAGACCAATGGGGTCGATTTTGCTACTTTTCGCTTGTCCGGATCCGCCAAGACTTGGTGAGAGATTACTGTTTGGCTAAACCAGTCGGATCGCCAGCTTTGACTTGGGAGCAATTTGCTCAGCTATTTCTGGAGGAGTTTCTCCCCATCACTCAGAGAGAGGCCTATCGGAGGCAGTTCGAGAGTCTCCAGCAGGGTTCTATGACTGTTACTCAATACGAGATCAGAATCATCGACTTGGCTCGTTATGCTCTTATCATACTTCCCACTGAGAGAGAGAGAGTGAGGAGGTTCATTGAGGGACTCATCCAACCCGCTTAGTTAGCTAGAGGTGGAGGTAGAGATGCTAGAGGTGGAGGTAGAGGTATTAGAGGTGGAGGTGCAGGTACTGTTCTGGGTTGTAGCAGAGAAGCTTCGATTTATTTTGGCGCCGCATCTGGTCATGCCTAGTGGTTCCTTGGGTGCTCCTGTATATGTGTCTACATCGGTGGGTGNAGATGGGGTCGGTTGTGCTGATACTACACTCTGCACTCTTTTGTGCAGACCCCAGTGTTGTAGACTTCGGACCGCAGTGAGATTGCTGATTCTTGTTCATCAGGCGACCCGAGGTAGTCCTGCAGGCGTCCGTAGGCCTTGGCGTCTCCTTCCATCTACTATTCCTGTTTCTTTCATGCATTTTCAGAGACAGTGTTGTATTTATTTCTTTCAGACCTTTAATTGTAGTGTTCTTAGACCGTCTGTGAAACTGTGACACCAGTTCTGGGTAGTCGAGATTCAAACAGTTGTATTGGATTCATGTTCTGATAGCTTATTGCTTTTTCTTCCGCTTATGTTAAATTTCGTTGGTTAAATGTTATTACTTCGCAATTGTTAATGATTGTAAAATGGGTAAAAAGGTAAATTGAGCAAATAATTGGCTTGCCTAGCTCGTATTAGTAGGCACCATCACGACTCCCGAGGGTGGGAAATCCGGGTCGTGACAGCTCCTTTAGCTCCAGCACTCATCACGGGTGTCGCAATAGTGATTGGCTTCACCGGCGTTGTCAATTTTGTTCTTGTGTTGCTTAGATCTGGCCAATTTAGCTCATCATCACTTTCCAGATCCAGTTCTTCGTCCTCATGCATTTTCTCTTTTGCTTTTGATGATTGTTTTCCTTGCTCTCTTATGCTAAGATCAGTTAATTTCCTTTCTACCATTAGTGTTTTGCTAGTGTTCTTCCTAGGTCGTCCTCTTCCTCCCATTTATGGCGAGGCGCAGGTTAGTTGGCACCAAACGTGCGCCGAGAGAAAAAAGGACTTGCAAATCAACGGGTCCTTGATTAACATTTTCTTTAAAAAAACACTTAGTTGGCAATAGCTAGTAACATTTTTAACATTAGCAATCTAAGAATCTTCAAAAATCTTGCAATCCAAAAATAATTATGAGACCTGAGTTTGATTTCTATATAATTTACTTCACATTTTCGTCTCTTCCTCTTGCAATTGATTTGCACCCCGGAGGACAAAAATGTGGTCAATTTAAGAGTTTTTTGGTATCTTGAGATGGAAAACTTATAATTATAATAAATTAATATAATTTGTTGCAAATATTAAGTGTAAGTAAAATTATTGTTCGAAAAAATTACTCATAGCTGTTAAAAATTATGTTATTCTCACGAATACAACTGGAGTACCTTTTGGATGTCACTTGCTGATTGCTATATGGAAACTAGTTTAAAATAACGTATAATACTAATGTTCCAAATAATTGACTTTTTAGTGATTCATTTAAGGTAATTTTAAAAGATCTCAAAGTCCTACATTTTAGGTACATAACTAAAATAAAAAATATTTAATAATCAAATCTCTGTAGATTTCCAAGTGCTATATTTTAGGTAATTTTAAATTATAATTTTATCTAATGTCAAATTTATTTTTAAAGAGAAAAACTTTCGCTAAAAACGTTCGTACTTTTAATATGATATAGGTATAGATAAATTAATGTGGAACAACAACATAATTTCATAGCGATACTCGAGTTGCAAAATCTTATGGATCACATGAAATTGTTTTTAGTTGAGACATATAGAACGTATACAACTCTTCGTTACTTATGGATCATTCTAATGATTTCTTCTACCCAATTTACGTGATACTTTTTGCTTTTTGAAATCAAGTTATGTAAATAATAAACTCTGATTAATATCTTGATATAGGTTTTTCATCATATTACATGATAATAACTGCAATTTATAGTACTTTTGTATATTCTTTAAATATTTTAATATTCAATTGATTTATTTCAATTTAGCTTCGAATATTAATCAAATTAACTCTGAAAAAGAGAAAAGTACCACATAAGTTGAAACAATCAGGAGTATTTGATGCATTTACTTTTTAGGAGGTGATGGAGAGAAATGGGCGTTTAATTACTCCCTCCGTTCACTTTTACTTGTCCATTGTTCTAAAAATAGATTTTCAGTTTTACTTGTCCACTTTCGCATTGCGAGAGAAAAATAAATCATTTTTCCTGTTTTGCCCTTAGCATTAATTACTCATTCTAAATCATTTTCCAAATTCATTAAGACTATATACCAATTAATATAGGTATCATTGTAAATTATGCACTCTATTTATTACTCCCTCCGGTCCAAAATAAGTGATTTTTTAGCCTTTTTTTTTGAAGTCCAAAATAAGTGATTTTTCCAGATTTCAAGAATGTATTATTATTTTTTTTCCTACATTGCCCTTGGAGTAAATAGTGTTGGAGTATGTTTTAGGAGTATTTATGTGAAGAGATAGTAAGGTTAATTTGGTCAATTTTATTGCTAATTAATGTTAAAAGGAGAATTTCTTAATCTGTGTGAAAACAGCTAAAAAATCACTTATTTTGGACCGGAGAAGTATTTCTTAAGAGGTGTGCAAAGTTAATAGTGGACAAGTAAAAATGAACAGATAGAGTAATTAATATTGCATTACGTAAATAAAGCAAGCCAAAATGTTTAATTCTTTCCTCAATCTCAATGTATTTGTCGATTAGGTCAACTCATTATCTTCTTTAATTGAGGCAATTAAGTGGAATAAATTAAGGAACAAGCTAAGAAATTATTATAAAAAGTTTAAACGAAACTACTATAGCACATGCTCGAAAGCTAGCTCATTACATGAAAGTCTATAAATCTATCCTCTGAAAATCAGTCAGATGCTCATGCTCATATACAGAAACTTTCACATAACCTAGATCGTTATTCCTAATATGGCATTGCTTAAGTTCGGTTTCGTGTTTACTATTCTTCTCGTGGCAACCACCAGTAAGTATCAATCTCTCTTTATCTATAGATTGCATTTTTTATATTATTGTGCCTTGTTAACAGGTGGGTATCTAAGTCTTATGGTATGGGTTCACGTGAACCCATACTCCTCTCCTTAAATTATGTATAATAATATTATTATTTTTTTGAAAATTACTTAATTATATGTGCGTGAACTCATGTTCAAAGACTCCTATATATGGTGCAATAATCATTGGGTGCACCTTTACGAGTGAAATATGTGGTTCAAATCCCACTCTAGACGGTCTTGTTTTCGGCACGGAGTACAGATATATACATGAAAATCACTAAAATTTTAAAAAGAATATAATTTTGAACCTATAATTTCAAAAGTGTAGTCGGTATACGGTAGATACAAAAGTTAAACTCATCAAATATAAATTCTAAATCCGCATTTTCACAATAATGCACACATCCTCTTCAAATCCTGGATCCGCCTCTGCTTGTTAATATGCATGTTGTCATATGATTGTGTACATATATATTATTCGAATGTATGTATTTATCATTCACGTAATATTCTACTACATACTTTTAATTAGATAATTTTGATGGTGAAATATATTTCAGTCAATACGCCTTGGTTCTCAAAAATGCAAGTGATGGCTGCACGAGATGATAGTCAAGATCTGTCGAGACTGGAGAGGAGATTACTACCACAACGCAATGATATTTTAACATGTGCGAGAGACTGTAAATACAATAGTGAATGTAAAGCAGATTGCTGGATTTGTTGTATATGTTTTCTGGGTACATGCAACGTAGATGTATAGTGCATCTCTTGTTATGTGATTCCCATGTTTTATTTCCTTTCTTCTTTCTTTTGTTTGATTCCTGTTTTTCTTGTTTCCTCGTCTTTCATACTTTAAATTTGTAATGCTAATAATAAAGTCAGCTGAATGACTTTCTATTTTGGCGTAATAATATTTGTTGCTATTTTTTCTCTATCAGTAACAGTTTTTCTACCTTTTTATAATAAGAGTAAGATCTCCGTACACACTATCTTCCCAAATTCCACTTATTAATATTACTTCTGACTTGTTATTGTTGTTGATCCGACCTCAATGCTAGAGGTGGGAGGATTAACTCTTTTTTACTTGCAAACTAATTGCATACGCAATCTAGATTCCTTTTGTCTTTCATTATTATTATTATTATTATTATTATTATTATTATTATTACTATTACCAAAAACAACTTTTTTGGTGAAGTACATAAATAGCCTTCAAAGTGAATGATCTTAAATTTTTGTAGCTTGCCCCATGGATAGAACTTCAAATATAATAAGTGTTGCCCTGGCTTGTCCTATTGCCAACACTTTTATTTTTTTACCTTAGGGTTCTGCCCATAAGAAAGTGAGGGTAAAAAATTAAAGACTATTCCAAAAAGTGTTATACTTCTATAATTTTTTAAATTAAAACATGACAAAGATGTAAGAGGAGAGAAATTCAAAAATAACCAAATTTACAAGTGGTTATTCAAAAATAGCCACAGTTTCAAAAGTAATTGAAATTTAGCCATTTTTCATGCAAAAATAAATCTGGACGAAAGCACTGTTGAAAATCCGGAAAAATACTCCGGTATATTATACTGGAGTTCCAGCATAAGTATACTGAAACTCCAGTATATTATATTGGAGTTCCAGTATAATACACCGGTCCAACATAATATACTGGAGATTGGAGCACCGGTGCTCTAATCTCCAGTATATTATACTGTAACTTTCCGCGTGTTGGAGTTCCAGCATAATATACTGGAAGTTCATACACAGGTGCACCGATCTCCAGTATAGTATGCTGGAACTTTCCGTGTTGCAGCAAAATAGTGGCTATTTTTTAATGACTTTACAAACGGTGGCTATTTTTGAATGACCAGTCCGCAAACTGGCTAGCCCGTGCTATAGGGCGATGTGCACAGATAGCCACTAACAGCTTATGTCTTTATTTTAAAGCCAGCGTTTTAAATGTCTTTAGTCTTTAGCCACTGGTTTAATAAACTTTAACTGCTCGGACAAAAATACCCTTCTGCCCATGTCCTTAACTTCAGGACTACATGTCCTTAACTTTTGAACTTGAAACTCTAAGTTCAGGACTTCAGGACTACATGTCCTTAACTTTTGAACTTGGAACTCTAAGTTCAGGACTTCAAGGTTACATGTCCTTAAGTTTTGAACTTGGAACTCAAACTTCAAGACCAAGCGTCCTTAACATTTGAACTTGTAAGTCAAAGTTAAGGACCTATTGTCCTTAACTTTTGAACTTGTAACTGTAAGTTAAGCACTGCTTGTCCTTAACTTTTGAACGTGCAACTGGAAGTTAAGGACTGTCTGTCCTTAACTTTTGAACTTGTAAGTCAAAGTTAAGGACTATAAGTCCTTAACTTTTGAATGTGTAACTGTAAGTTAAGGACTGCCTGTCCTTAACTTTTGAACTTGGAAATCAAAGTTTAAGACGTACTGTCCTTAACTTTTGAACGTGTAACTGTAAGTTAAGGACTGCCTGTCCTTAACTTTTGAACTTGTAACTATAAGTTAAGGATTGCCTGTCCTTAACTTTAGAACTTGTAACTCTAAGTTAATGACTACCTGTGCTTAACTTTTGAACTTGTGTCCTTAACTATTGAACTTAACTTTAGGACTTCAAGACTACATTTTTTTGGTTTATATGCTTAGTAGTTGAATCAGAGGTTGATGATGTGGGTAAAAGTACAAATTGCATTTGATTATCTTTTCTTTTCGTTATATTTGGTGATATCTGCTTCATCTGTTTGCTTCCTCTAAGATTATTAGCTAAGCCTTTGGGTCAACGCGTTGGTAATTCAGAGGACTGGGATTCAATTTGCCTGAAGTTTTCCTCATCCTGGTTATCACGTAATTCTCTTTGCTTCTTTTCTTCATCCCTTGACTGTGTTTTATGTCTATGATCTCCTACAAGTAGCCAGATTTTTGGTAGGGTGTGTGTGGCAGAGACAGCGGGAGAGAGAATGAAAAGGGTAACTTTGTCTTTCATATTAATTTTAATAGACTAGTGGCTAGTTTTGCTCAGCATTAAAAATGGTGGATAAAAAGTAAATACCACTTTAAATAGTGGCTACCCCATGCCATTTCTACCGTGCTATATATGTAAGAGCACAGTTAGTGCATGGGCCGTTAGGAGATGCTTTTAGGCTTTTAGCCACTTAGGTGTTCGGCCTTTCCCGGATTTTTCACATGGTATAACCACCTTTTTCGCCTGTATTTAAAAGTTAGCCACCGTTCTTAAAAAATGCCTTTTCTTTCTATTTTCAAATAAATTTGCACTAACCAAATTTTGGGAAACGAAAAGATCATTATATGATACTACTTGTATATAACGACCCGATCGGTCGTTTTGAGCCCTAGCGCGCCGTTCAGCAACTCGAGGCCATGAGCAACTTCAATTCAGTCATTATGACTTGTACGCGTGGTCGGAATTAAATTTCGGGAAGTTCGGAGTTGACTTGGAGAGGAAATTCTCATTTCGGAAGCTTTAAGTTGAGAGAATTGACTAGGATTGGATTTCAGAGTAAACGACCTCGGAATCGGGATCTGAAGGTTCCAGCAGGTTCGTATAATGATTTCGGACTTGGGCGTATGCCCGGATCGGTTTTGGGATGACCCGGGAGCGTTTTGGCGCCTATTGTGGAAGTTAGCATTTTGGAAGAAATTTCATAAGTTTGGGTTGAAGTGCATTTCTGTTATCGATATCCGTTTGGGATTCCGAGTCTGGGAGTAGCTCCGTATGGTGATTCTGGAGTTGGGAGCGCGTTCGGAAGTGAATTCGGATGTCCGTGGAGCATTTTGGAGCCATTTGGCTAAGGAGAGAAATTTGAAGGTTTTTGAGAGGTTTGACCGGAGGTGGACTTTTTGATATCGGGGTCGGAATCGGATTCCGAAAGTTGGAGTAGGTCCGTAACGTCGAATGTGACTTGTGCGCAAAATTTGAAGTCAATCGGACGTGATTTGATAGGTTTAAACATCGAAAGTAGACGTTTGAAATTCTAAAGTTCATAAAGTTTGGATTGGAGGTCGATTCGTGGTTTAAGCATTGTTTGATATGATTTGAGGCCTCGAGCAAGTCCGTAATGTGTTTTGGGACTGGTTGGTATGATTGGTTCGGGTCCCGGGGGCCTCGGGTGTGTTTCGGGTTGTATCACACTCTTATTTGATGTTTCAACATTGTTTTTTTGGACATAAAGGGTACCATATTAAGCAAATAAGCTCCAAATTAAGTTTTTATTCTATCATTAGATCCGTATCTTAATTACGGAGCCATATCAAAAAGAATCGTCGAATTTGGACATCGTATGAGGGAGTTATGCTCATTTCCGTTTCGAAAATATTGCTGGTTTCTCGTGTGAAGATTTGTTCTTCGCGAACTCGGGAGTGGTTCCGCGAACGTGTAGAAGGATTTATGGGTTGACCGGTCAATGCGAAAAAATGCCCTTCGCGAACGCGATGGCATCCCGCGAACGCGATGAAGAAATATCGCCTGGACAGTGTTTTAAATCGAGAATTTTAGTATTTTGGGCATATCTTGAGTTCTAGAGCTCCGTTTGAGGTGATTTTTGTGGCGTTGTTCTCGTCTCAACAAAGGGGTAAATATCTGACCTTTATTTTGATGTTTCTCCATGATTATTTCTGTTTGTTTCTACTTTTATCCGTATTTGGATTGTAGAAATTGGGATTTTGAGCCCCAAAGTTGAAAAATGATAAATCCTTGATTTGAGGGTCGATTCATGGAAGAAATTGGATGAATTTCTGGATATAGACCAAATGAGTTATGGGCAATATTTATTTTTAATAATTTTCGGAATCCGGGCACGTGGGCCCGAGGGTGATTTTTATCGACTTTTCGATCGGGTTTAGGAATTGTTGTGAATTGGATTGTAATGAGTAATTGAACCTATATTAATGGATTTGCATAATTATTGGCTAGCTTTGGAGCGTTTAGCATCGATTCGAGACTTCGGAAGGGCATGGAATGCCGGTTATGGATCTCGGAGCGAGGTGAGTCTCCTTTCTAACCTTGTAAGAGGGAATTGTCCCCATAGGTAAAATAATTGGTTATGTGCTCCTATTTGTGGGGGCTACGTACACACGAGGTGACAAGAGTTCGTGCGTAGCTGCTAGTACGTGTAAGTCCGGGTAGTCTTAGACCCAAAAGCATGCTATACTTGGATAATTGCAATCTTATTGACACTTGAATTTCTTAAATCCATCGAATTGGTAAATGAATTTCTAAGAGGATTAAATTTTATTCCTTGAATCATTAAAAGAGAATTGGCTTTTGATGGGATAAATGTTCCCCGTAAAATTTTTAATTTGTTGTTTGAGCATGTATTTCTATGTTCACTTGCGTCGCATGTATGGTACGCGAGCAGGGTAATTGTATATTTAAATTTGACCACGTCGCATGTATGATTCATGAGCGGGGTAATAGATGCATCTATGGTTCGGGCCGCTCGACCCTCGACAATGCACATTTTACATTTATGTTGGATCGGGTCGTACGACCTCGGCATGAGTTGCGCATGTTTGAATTGTTTGTCTTGAGATTTATTGATATTGCCATCTGCTCTCCCCGACTTGAGATAATTGTTAATTAATGGATTATGAAATCGGAGACTTTTAATAAAAAAAGGAACTTTTATCTGTTTCGTAATTCGTTTGAATCTACTATTGTCCTTAATAAATTCGTGAGTCATCGCTTTAATAATATTATTATTTGACCATTAGTAAGTGTCGAAGTTGCCATCTCGTCTCTAGTTCTTCGAGATTAGGCGGGATACTTACTGAGTACACATTGTTTTCGTACTCATGCTACACTTGCTGTGCATTTTGTTGCACAGGTACAGGTATTTCTATTGGCCCATTGGGCGTAGCAGCACGGGCGACCCAGAGACTAGGTGAGCTGTATTTCCTCGAGGCGACCCGCAGCTAGTATAGTCTCTTTCAGAATTGTATTTACTTTCTGTCCATTTGTGTTCCGGACAGCTGTTGTACTTTATTCAAATTCTTAGAAAATGCTCATGCACTTGTGACACCGGGTTCTGGGATGGTTTTGAACTATTTTGTATTGATTGCTTATCATTTAATTTGAATTGAGGCGATAACCTTTTTATTTTGTAAAAATGGAGGAAAATCAAAGATTTCAAGAGTATTAAAACGAGAATTTAATTAAGTAATTTGGTTGGCTTGCCTGACGGCGGTGTCCGGCGCCATCACGACCCTTAGTGGATTTTGGGTCGTGACAACATGGTATCAGAGCACTAGGTTCCCGTAGGTCACACGAGTCATGAGCAAGTCTAGTAGAGTCTCGCGGATCGGTACGGAGACGTCTGTACTTATCCTCGGGAGGCTGCAGGACTGTTAGGAGTACTTCCCTTCTTGATTTCCCATCGTACGATTTGATCCATGGAGGCTATGCCTTTAATTCCTTTCTATATAATCTTATGCGACGCGAACCGCTTGTTGTAAATCGAGAATTGAAGAATTGTACTGGTACTACCGATTTGGTGCGGGATCTTTCTCCCTGCATAGTTGTTTGAGCTATTATCGTCGCCTTGTGGAAGGATGTGTTGTCGTTTCAGCTCAGTAGCGGTACTTCTGAGAGCTCTGAGGCTAGGCACAAGTTGCCATGATGCTATGAACGATTGTTCTACAGTGTTGATATGATGGTAGGATGTTTGCTTACGTGTTGGGGCAGTGAACGACTTGAAGGAAGGTTTACTCAGTACATGATCTAGAGATTCGATATTTTATTCTCGGACTAAGAATGGTCAGATATGGGCTGGTGGAGTAACGAGACTTGGTATTTGCGAGTGTGGTGGACTTTTCTTCTATGATGAGGTGTCGTGTCCTAATTGAAAGTACTCAGTTCACCGGTGTTACAATTTCTACAATTCACCTCTGGGGCAAGATAACGTGAAATAGTATTGGAGATGCGGCTGTCAGATATCGCAGGGTGCGGTGATTTAGGATTGAATCAGTGTTTCTAATGTTGACGGTTCGAGAAAGATGACCTTCGGAAGGGTTTAGAGTTACTAGCAATTGTGGGTTCAAGTGCCACGAAGATAGATTCTAATTAAGGCAACAACTAAGCAACAAAGGACAAGGAAGGACATGTGGGGAGTGTCAGGCGGTGGTTAAAATTTCTAGAAGGCCAAATATAAGAAGCAAAGGTCGAGTAGTTGACTAAAGAGGTGATTTTCGCCAAAGTGGGAGAGTTTGGCGTGATTAAGGAATTTTTGTGATTGGTGATTTGGGCCTACGGATTTATTTGAAGTGTGGGCTATTATGTGGCAGGAGATTTGATCTAACGGAAAGGAGCTGCGTGAGATGGAGAAGGATACAACCTAACTTTGAATTGGAAGGATGTTGTCGCGCACTTAATTGATGTCCACGAGAGGTGAATGGACTTGTGCAACTAGAGAGTGAGCTGGGACTTAGGATGGGTCGTTAATGTCGTGGTGATTGCGCCCTGCGTAGCAGCGTTGGACGACGTCGGCACGTAGATTCCACAGACGGGATATCTCCGGTGAGCAGGACGGCGGTCGCATGGTTGGCGAAGCTTCTGCAAAGGGGTTCTATTGGCTATACAACAAAGAGATCGGTCATGTGAACGTGGTTGATGATTCAGAGAATAACAAGAGGGATTTACATAAAGATACCGAGAATTTTGGCGGTTGATTGCGCAAGGTTATGTCAACAAGAGATAAAGGATCCTGGTGAATTCTAGAATTTGTGTAATAATGGCTTCAGGCTAAGTGGGAGAGTCCCACCGCCTATGATTAAGGATTGCCTGGTTAACTACTTGTGAGGTTTCTTATTATTAGCATATTGATGGGTTATTTCAGCTACAGGAAAAGAACAAAAGTGGTAAAGTGAGCAAAGGAATTGTTAAAGGTGTACTATGGTTGGCCTTATTGGCTCATGTTCAGACTTGGGGAAGAGTTCAGGATTCATGCCTTGTATGGATGCGGATTTCCAGGAAAGTGATTCTGCCGAGTGCTTCGTCGAGGGGGTATTCATGTGCTAGAAGATTTATGGAATTGATTACATTTGGGGCTAAGACAGAGCGGGTGGCTTTCAGCAACGGTCCTAGTGGATTCAAAAGGGCAAAGCGTAGTGCCTAGTGATTTCGAGCCTGTACGTACGGTTAAGAGTCAAGCTTGGTAGCAGCTTATGAGAAGGGGCGCAGAATGTTCTATAATGTTTTGACTTGCAGTGTAGCCTTCGGGAGGTATAATATGGTTTGTGGGGTTTGAGACGGCATGGTCTCGTGATTCAGGGTCACTCGGGATGAGTGCGGATGGATCATGCTATATGTTGGATGGAGCATTATTATTTCTACGGCAATCAAGGATAAATTGGAAGAAGATAGATTGATTAGCCATACTTGAATTGGCATATTGGTGGCAGTGATCAGTTCCTTCAGCGCGATTGAGTTATGCAAGTGAATTGTGGCGGCACGTGTGAGGCTTGTCGACCGCCGTAATTGATGTTATTCTAAAGTATTCCACTGCTATGGCCTGCTATGTGTAGGTGGACTCCGGAAGGGCTGTGGTAGCTTAGACCACTACTCAGAGGTTTGCATATTCTACGGTTACGAGAATTTACCTGTGTGTCGCAATGGTTCTCCTGAAGTGAGTTAAGTGAAAAGTTTTTATATGATAAAGTGTTAATCTATTAGTGGTTCCGGAGTTATGATGAAAATCGTGTTCTATCGTATATTGGCGTGTTGGGTGCAGAGAGTGGTATGGAATTTGAAGTGAGGATCAAGGTTGCAGTTCGGTGTTGACGGGAATATCACGAGCTCGGATGAGCAGGAAAGTAGTTTCGATGTTTAAAGTAAGTTGGTATTGTCTTCAGCGTCACCTGAGATCGGCGTTTGTGAAAGAGGCTTTGCATCCTGGTTTGGATTCTTGATCGCTTTTCAGCGTTAGTGCGGCCGGCGGTATGGATATACAGACTTGTTATCTATTACGAAAGGTCGTGGGGGCGTGTTCCACGGGAAGATTGTACAAGTGTGGCATGTAGTCACTGATTGATTGGAGAATAAAATCAAGTATGGATATTGTGGTGGTATCGTTAATTTGAGAAGTTATGCCTGGAGGGCACTCGGTTTATTGGGGTTGTGGACTGTGGATGATTACTTCGGTTGTGATGGTTGCTCTTATGTGTTATGAGAGAAAGGGGGTAATTATGGACCTTTGAAAGGTTATTATCCTAGTTCGGTGCGATCAGAATCAGCTTGAGATCTATGAATAGATTTAAATGTGAATATGGGCTTTATATCAGGCCAGATGTGTTCATTTCAGTAATGCGCTCCTTATGGAGAAGTAGTCAGGGTGTCATTTCGTCGTTAGATATTTCATGTAATGATACATTGCGCCATGTGAGTTGTGAGACGGCTTGGGAAATGGCTTATATGTTGAGGTTCCGCGTAGAGATGATGTTATGTGAGCAGAAAGGCTCTCGAGATTCGGATTGTATGTCGCACCTCAGTTGTGCTTGAGTTTTGTAGCCTATGACACTATATGTCTCCCCATGGATGGTATTATGCACTTAGCGTGATTGTGACTGATATTCGGTATCTTGTTGTAATGAGCAATTCAGCTCGATACGTATCTCCTTACGTGAGTTTTATGTGTGGATCGGGTTGCACGCCGCAACAGTGTGATGATAACTACAGTCCCTTATATTCTATTCTATGTGTTTTGTTTCTCCATTTTCTGAGGAAAGTTCATATTAGTTGCGTGATTTGAGTAGTCCCTTCCAGAGTTCATTTTCCTTATGTATCGCGTTCAAGTTGGTAGCCTATTGGCACATTACGACATCATATGAGACTTTTGACCATGTCCGGGGTGGCTTATTGCCTGAGCAGTTCGTACTGGGTGAGACGAGATCATTGGACTTAGGATCAGTGCAATCTGAATATATGAAGTATATTAAGGAGCAAAGACCATTATTTGATTCAGAAAGAGGTGATGGTTCTTGACAGGAGTATAGACCCTATGAATCGTTGATTTAGTAGTTGGTTATGAATTTCTACGCATCCCTTCCGCCGTGGCGGCATTGCGAGAGTTGGAACAGGACTTATATATGTCATGGGGCGCATTGTGAGCATCAGATTCGGGAAATGTCGACTATTATGATCAGAGAGTGTTATTATGGTCTTGTGAATGATGGAGTGCATGGTGTGAATTCAGCAAGGGTGTGCAGTCATGTTCTGGTACAACGTGTGGTGATTGATACGGTGTTCATATGTTGAAAGCAGGCCCGGCAGAGAATTTCGGATGTTGAAACTGGACTCCAAGGCTTATTTGCCTAAATGAAAGAGGTTATCTTTAGATTTGATCGAGCTGATGTGCCCAAATGAGTTGTGGTAGCACGGGTAGGTGCACGAGGTATTAAGCAGTGATTCCAGACAACCCCAGCACAGTTCCTAGCACGTTCGAGGACGAACGTATGTTTAAGTGGGAGAGGATATAACGACCCGACCGATCGTTTTGATCCCTAGCGCGCCGTTCAGCAGTTTGAGGCCATGAGCAACTTCAATTCAGGCATTATGACTTGTACGCGTGGTCGGAATTAAATTTCGGGAAGTTCGGAGTTGACTTGGAGAGGAAATTCTCATTTCGGAAGCTTTAAGTTGAGAGAATTGACTAGGATTGGATTTCAGAGTAAACGACCTCGAAATCGGGATCTGAAGGTTCCCGCAGGTTCGTATGATGATTTCGGACTTGCGCATACGCCCGGATCGGGTTTTGGGTGACCCGGGAGCGTTTTGGCGCCAATTGTGGAAGTTAGCATTTTGGAAGAAATTTCATAAGTTTGGGTTGAAGTGCATTTCAGTGTTATCGATATCCATTTGGGATTCCGAGTCTGGGAGTAGCTCCGTATGGTGATTCTGGAGTTGGGAGCGCGATCGGAAGTGAATTCGGATGAGCATTTTGGAGCCATTTGGCTAAGGAGAGAAATTTGAAAGTTTTTGAGAGGTTTGACCGAAGGTGAACTTTTTGATATCGGGGTCGGAATCCGATTCCGAGTCCGAAAGTTGGAGTAGGGCGGTAATGTCGAATATGACTTGTGCGCAAAATTTGAAGTCAATCGGACGTGATTTGATAGGTTTAAACATCGAAAGTAGAAGTTTGGAATTCTAAAGTTCATAAAGTTTGGATTGGAGGTCGATTCATGGTTTAAGTATTGTTTGATATGATTTGATGCCTCGAGCAAGTCCGTAATGTGTTTTGGGACTGGTTGGTATGATTGGTTCGGGTCCCGGGGTCCTCGGGTGTGTTTCGGGTTGTATCGCGCTCTTATTTGATGTTTCAACATCGTTTCTTTGGACATAAAGGGTACCATATTAAGCAAATAAGCTCCAAATTAAGTTTTTATTGTACCATTAGATACGTATCGTAATTACGGAGCCATAGCAAAAAGAATCGTCGAATTTGGACATCGTATGAGGGAGTTATGCTCATTTCCGTGTCGAAAAATATTGATGGTTTCTGGTGTGAAGATTTGTTCTTCGCGAACGCGGGAGTGGTTCCGCGAATGCGAAGAAGGATTTCTGGGTTGAGCGGTCAATGCGAAAAAATGCCCTTCGCGAACGCGATGGTATCTCGCGAAGGCGATGAAGAAATATTGCCTGGACAGTGTTTTAAACCGAGAATTTTAGTATTTTGGGCATATCTTGAGTTCTAGAGTTCCGTTTGAGGTGATTTTTGTGGCGTTGTTCTCGTCTCAACAAAGGGGTAAATATCTTACCTTTATTTTGATGTTTCTCCATGATTATTTCCGTTGATTTCTATTTTTATCCGTATTTGGATTATAGAAATTGGGATTTTGAGCCCCAAAGTTGAAAAATGGTAAATCTTTGATTTGAGGGTCGATTCATGAACGAAATTGGATGAATTTCTGGATATAGACCAAATGAGTTATGGGCAATATTTATTTTCAATAATTTTCAGAATCCGGGCACGTGGGCCCGAGGGTGATTTTTATCGACTTTTCGATCGGGGTTAGGAATTGTTATGAATTGGATTGTAATGAGTAATTGAACCTATATTAATGGATTTGCATAATTATTGGCTAGCTTTGGAGCTTTTAGCATCGATTCGAGTCTTTGGAAGGGCGTGGAATGCCGGTTATGGATCTTTGGAGCGAGGTGAGTCTCCTTTCTAACCTTGTAAGAGCGAATTGTCCCCATCGGTGAAATAATTGGTTATGTGCTCCTATTTATGGGAGCTACGTATACACGAGGTGACGAGAGACAGTGCGTAGCTACTACTATGTGTAAGTCCGGGTAGTCTAGGACCCAAAAGCATGCTATACTTGGAATAGTTGCAATCTTATTGACAGTTGAATTTCTTAAATCCTATCGAATTGGTAAATGAATTTCTAAGAGGATTAAATTTTATTCCTTGAATCATTAAAAGAGAATTGGCTTCTGATGGGATAAATGCTCCCCGTAAAATTCTTAATTTGTTGTTTGACATGTATTTCTATGTGTACCTGCGACGCATGTATGGTATGCGAGCAGGGTAGTTGTCTATTTAAATTTGACCGCGTCGCATGTATGATTCGCGAGCGGGGTAATAGATGCATCTATGGTTCGGGCCGCTCGACCCTCAGTAGTGCACATTTTACATTTATGGTGGATCGGGCCGTACGACCTCGGCATGAGTTGCGCATGTTGAATTGTTTGTCTTGAGATTTATTGATATTGCCATCTGCTCTCCCCGACTTGAGATAATTGTTAATTAATGAATTATGAATCTGGAGACTTTTAATAAAAAAAAAAAG
The DNA here is from genome assembly GCF_001879085.1 of Nicotiana attenuata. NCBI lineage: Eukaryota > Viridiplantae > Streptophyta > Magnoliopsida > Solanales > Solanaceae > Nicotiana > Nicotiana attenuata. The sequence continues at coordinate 120,031 of NW_017673777.1, forward strand.
GAACTTGTATCTGTTTCGTAATTCATTTGAATCTACTATTGTCCTTAATAAATTCGTGAGTCATCGCTTTAATAATATTATTATTTGACCATTAGTGAGTGTCGAAGTTGACATCTCGTCTCTAGTTCTTCGAGATTAGGCGGGATACTTACTGAGTACACGTTGTTTTCGTACTCATGCTACACTTGTTGTGCATTTTGTTGCAAAGGTACAGGTATTTCTATTGGCCCATTGGGCGTAGCAGCACGGGCGACCCAGAGACTAGGTGAGTTGTATTTCCTCGAGGCGACCCGCAGCTAGTATAGTCTCTTTTAGAATTGTATTTACTTTTTGTCCATTTGTGTTCCAGACAGCTGTTGTACTTTATTCAAATTCTTAGAAAATGCTCATGCACTTGCGACACCGGGTTCTGGGATGATTTTGAAGTATTTTGTATTAATTGCTTATCATTTAATTTGAATTGATGCGATTACCTTTTTATTTATAAAAATGGAGGAAAAT
>NW_017673778.1:0-37075 GCF_001879085.1 Nicotiana attenuata
TACAATCCGCACATCATTGTCACTATGGTTCAACACATTGTCAACATTCAAAGGTACATCATCATCATGCAACTCAACTTCATCATTCACAACCCTATTCTCATCCGAGGCATGCACATCACCGCCTCTTCCACTCCTAGTTGTAACCGCCATCACATGATTGTTACCCCTCTTCGGGTTCACTACCGTGTCACTTGGTAGCGCACCTTTAGGTCGGGTATTTAAAGCTTGAGAAATTTGTCCTATTTGCACCTCTAGGTTCCGGATAGATGTGTTATGTGAAGCCAATTGTGCGTCAGAATCTTGGTTCTTTTTCATCATCTGCTCGAACATCATCTCTATCGTCCCATATCACTTCCGGAAGAACTTGACCCTTGTGACTGAAAGCGGGGTGGATTGTTTGGTTGTTGGAATATGGGGGGCCTTTGAAAGCCTTGCCCCCTACCACCATTATTCCACCCTCCTTGATTGCTATTGTTGTTGCTCCAATTGTTGTTGTTCCCGTTCCAATTGCCTTGGTTATTACCTTGATTAACCCAATTGTTGTTCTGATTGTTATTGTTCCAGTTGTTACCACCTTGTTGTTGATTATTGTTATTCCAATTGCCGCCTCCTTGTTGATTGCCCCAATTGCCTTGGGGCGCCATTGTTGATTCCCTTGATTTCCTCTATTTCCTTGGTAGTTATTGACATATTGGCATTCCTCACTTTGATCATCATAACACTCGTTCGAATAACCACCACCATCATTGTTGTTGTCAAACTGCTCACCATTACCTTGAGGTTGTTGTTGCCCTCTTTGCCTCCTTTTTAGCATAGAAACATTCTCCATTGCATTGACTTGGCGCGAGTTTTGTACTTGTTGCAATTGCGCCTTCGCCAACTGATTCATAGTTGTTGTAAGTTCGGCAATAGCTTGGCCATGATCATTCAACTCCTTGTGCAAATGGATGACCGTGGGGTCACCTTGGGGTACATTCGCTCGGCTTTGCCATGCCGAAGAGGTGTCGGCCATTTCATCAAGTACGTCACATGCCTCTTGGTAGGAAAGTTTCATAAAGTTCCCACCAGCCAATTGGTTCACAATGCACTGATTCGTGGTGTTGATGCCCCTATAGAAAGTCTGCTGGATCATCGCCTCGGTCATGTCGTTGTTAGGGCACTCCTTCGCCATTGTTCTATATCGCTCCCAGATCTCGTGCAATGGTTCCGTTGGCATTTGCTTGAAAGCTAGAATCTCGTCCCGAAGAGCTGCCATATGACTTGGAGAAAAGAACTTGGCAATAAATTTGTCCGCCTATTCATCCCATGTGGTGATAGAATGATTTGGTAACCTTTCTAACCAGTCCAACGCTTTGCCCCGAAGAGAAAATGGGAAAAGCCTCAATCGCAACGCATCCTCTGACACGTTTGTTTGTTTGCTGCCCCAGCAAGTATCTACGAACCCCTTCAAGTGCTTGTATGCATTTTGGTCGGAGGCACCCATAAAATATCCCCTTTGCTCGAGCAAGGTCAACATGACATTTGTGATTTGAAAGTTCCCCGCCCGGATTCGGGGAGGAACGATGGCACTTGCGTACCCTTAATTAGGAAGAACTCTTGGGACTGCTCTTGGCGGTGGCGGAGGAGGGTCTGGAATAGGATTGTTGTCATTTGCGTTGGCCGGACGGCCTCTACGTGGAACTTGAGGTGGTATAACCTCTTCGGGCTCAAGATCCTCTACCTCCTCCCCCCGCGTTCACGTTGCCAAGAGGGTCGTTTGCATTGAGAGCCATAGTACCTGAATGATTGACACAAATAGAATTAGTAAACAAGAAGGAAAGAGAAGCAAAACACAAAACTAACTAAACCGATAGTCAACACAGTAAGCTCCCCGGCAACGGCACCAAAAAGTTGATCGCAGCCGTCTCAATACTACACAATGGTAGGAAGAGTGGGTAGCAATAACTAATACCCGAATAGTGGATCGGGGTCGAATTTCCACAGGGAGCTTGGAATGGAGTTATATTGCCTGTTTAGTTTAGAATTGCGTTTGTACTTCTAATTGCACTCCTAACATTTTTGGGGGTATTTATATTTAAAACTACAATTGCAATCTAAAGATTAAAGCTAAATTATGCTAAGGAAATATTGCTAAGTTGTGCTTGATATAGGAAAAAGGCACTAGGGCTGTGATACTACCTAGGTGGCTAGCTAACGGGTAGAAACTACTAAGGGGAGATTGATAAATCTGGGTTTAGTGCTATAGCTGTTGCACAATTGCACTCATTCTCACACCTCTCGGTAGAGAGAACAATTTTGCCCAATTGACTCTCTCGAGACCAATTAGGTAGGCCAATTAGACTGGGCAACTAGTGCTCAAGTAGGGTAATTACTCTTTCGAGGTTTAACCCGTTAATTGGGACTACCATTCTCATGGCTCCATCCCAATTCCTTGTTGGGTTAACTTTTAGGGTCATATGACTCTCTCTCTCAAGAAGAGTTAGACCCACTAAGCTTGAATTCATGTTTGCAACCACAAATTCTAGATTGAAACACAAAATCAACCCAAATAACAAATACCCAATCTCAATCTCACCCTAGAATGCAACACCCATTAACTACCCACACTAGGGTTGAGCCACAACCCTAACTAATGGGTTTAGCTAGACATAATTAAAGAAGAAACAGTAGAAATAGATGATGAAATGAACATAATAATTGATTACTACTTAAAATCTATGATATTCAAGAGTAAAATTGCCAAAATAGGCTACAAAATACTTCTCACGAGCGCAGCTCTTGTTCAGCAGCTAAAACATGACCTAAAAATGTTAAAAAGATCTATTTATACCGAGCTAGAAAATCTGGACAAAAATGCCCCTGCGGGGTAGGCGCGGACCGCGCAAAAAGGGAGTGCGACCGCGTTGGCTCTTGAACTCTTGAACTCTGTTCTATGAAGTTGGGACCGCGGACCGCGCAGAAATATAGCGCGGCCGCGTTTCAGGACGGGTGCGGACCGCGTATAAATGGAGCGCGGCCGCGTGGCAGTACTTTGGCAAAAACACCATCTCTCTGAATCTCATCTACACGGACCGCGTAAAAAGGAGCACGGACGCGCAGGATGCCCTTGAATGAACCAGTCTCTGAATCTCCTAGCGCGGCCGCGTGGCAAAACAGTGCGGTCCGCACTAGGTCTTCTTGTTCCCCACTTTAATTGGTCTTTGACACTTGGCAGGTTTCACTCCGTTTTGAGCCGATCTTTGACATTTGTCATCTTGTCGCTCAAACCTGCAATCAAGCGCAACTTGTAAGCATTTTGGGATTATTTAGTGGCAATTCATAACAAAAGCAATAGCAAGTAGGGGTATAATCATGTTAAAATCCTAACTTATCAAACACACACAAAGAATTAATCATATCCTTACCATGCCGATTCGGTCTACTATCAAACTATTCCATCTATCCAAATTTCCTCCTGATTCTTTTTCAACTTGATATTCTCTCTTGCTGTAGCACCACAATTCCTCCACCCAGGCTTACCACACGGGACCCAAGCATAAAACCACACTGTCTAAGACCCACAAGCCGCTGAATACTCTCTCAAATATTCCCAGAAACACCACATTCCCGACTACTTTAATCTGAAGAACTTACTGCGAATTTAAATCCGTTACCTTTACTTTCCTGATACTGTTACATAGAACCCCATAATTAGCATAGAAATACCACAAATCTAAACCTCTTCCAATGAAAACATGATTTCTAACCACACATGCAACTTTAAAATACCCGATTGTTCCCTGTAGAATCTCGAACACATTAGAACCATTCTCGCAAGTCATTCGCTCTTATTCAAACTGCAATTTACCTGACCCAACGAATAGAACCACCCGTGCCTCATTGGCACGCCGACACCGCAGAATGAAATCTTCATCCCAATACAACCAAGCAACTTCCCGCTATATGCACCGAGCATTCTTTACCAACAACCACTTAAGACATCCCGTGATTCTCTTTCCCCATGAAGCATAATATAACCTTTGTCGAAATCTTCCTTTACTCGAGCCATTCTCGGTCTCAATTTCCACAAGTCATAGCTAACTCACTCGCACGCCTCAAATTGGAACCAACATAGCACCTAATCGTGCAATCAACTGCTCACAGCAGACTCCCTCACTTGGCTCAAAGCCATAGATCAAGATACACTCAATAACTCATAACACTTTTACTCTATTGATGCCACAATACCATAGTGAGATTAAACTCAAATCATTTGTAAGCTTGTGTAAACACAATCATCTAGTACTTTAAATCTTCAGCAAATCTCGCGACAGTTAAGCCCACTCTCTTAAGCGACCCAAAATTTCAAATTTCAACACTTACATTTCACTTGCACATAAGATCTTCTGACAATCACATAAGGGTCACACAACCCCAGAACTCTTCGCAGGAGATAATCCACCTGCTTTGCCTTCAATAAATATTTTTGAATGCCTTTCTCTGTCATAAACTGTACGCAGTCACTTAGTCTTCCTGAGTCTGAACTCGTACCGCAACATAAAATTTACTTCACTCTCAATTGGAAAACATGAAAAGGTTCTTCACGCGCCCATAACTCGGGGCCACACCTCCACTCACAATGGAAATCAAACACTTAATGGTTTATCTATCATCCAGCAGAAGTTCCTCGTCACTTCCAAGTCTTATAGATACATCTCGCAGTACTAACATACTCATCACGTGGCTATCCAGCCGTCACTTCTACTAATAGGGAAAATACCGAACATATAAGTTCAAAACACTTACTCACACAGTCAGCACCTCGGTGCTCAAGCCATAGGCAAAGATCCGGCCTCAAGTCCTCCAGACTGGCCCAACATAAACTCACAGAGATTACATCTCGCCCCTCGATCGGGGAATCACAAGACATCAAGGCAATATTATACTCCAAGCTGATCAAGGACGCACAGATAAGAATGTAAGAATGCGAAGTTTTCCTAAAGGTTCTGCAGCCTCTCGAGGATAAAATACACACGTCTCCGTACCGATCCGCGAGACTCTACTAAACCTGCTCATGACTCGTGAGACCTATGTAACCTAGGCTCTGATACCATCTTGTCACGACCCAACTCCGCCCCGGTCGTGACGGCGCCTCTCGTGAAGACAAGGCCAGCCAGACCATTCCAGAACCTCTTTTAAGCAGTTTAAGTTCATAAACAGTTTAAATATGATTTCATGATATTTATTTAGCGGAAAATACAACCCAACACAGCCCTAATCGAGTGTCACAAGTCACGAGCATCTATTAGAGTGTAAAACCAACTACCAGGTCAAAAATATACAAAAGAGAGGAAAACGGTGCTGCGGATGCTGGCAGTCACCTCGCTAACTCCTATAAACTCTACCTCTGATCAGCCAAAACCCCGCTAACGGTGGATAATACCTGCATCTGCACACGAGGTGCAGGGAGTAAAGTGAGTACTCCAACTCAGTGAGTAATAAAGGTAAATAATAACTGAGCAGTAAGAAATCACATAAGGCAAATAATCATGTTGTATAGAAGCAGTATAAAATCCCTTGAGAAATAAGGCAGTGAAGATATGAAATCTTTAGAAAACATCTTAGCTCAGTTACATTTTTTGAAAATGATTTTTTTCAACGGTTATGCGGATAAATGCAAAAACAATTAGTGCAGAATAAGCACAAAAATCCGCCCTCGGGCACAACACTCACTCAACCAGATAATGCCAGGCAATCAGGTAGATACCCCGTGAAGTAACACAGACAACAGATAATGGCAGACAAATGAAATAACGTAAACATAGAACAGTACTAGTACCGCTGCGGCGTGCAGCCCGATCCACATATCGTTGCGGCGTGCAGCCCGATCCATTTATCATCGACAGCGCTCACTGGGGGTGTGCAGACTCCGGTAGGGGCCCCTTACGGCCCAAGCGCAATATCAAGCCATCTCGTGGCATCAAATCTAGGCCCTTGGCCTCATACCAGTATATATATAACACTACTGCGGCGTGCAGCCCGATCCGTGTATATATATATATATATATATATATATATATATATATATATATATATATATATATATATATATATATATATATATATATATATNATATAGGTCGAGTAACACATTGCAACTGAAATTGCACAGTCCAATCTGGCCCATAAGCCATAGAACCACATTTTCTTCACTTCTAAAACCATCAATACGATCACAACTTCACACCTATATTTTTGTGGCGTGCAGCCCGATCCAAAAGTATCCTCACAATATAGGCCCTCGGCCTAACTCAGTCAACAAAATCACATAAGCCACTCGGGCAACAATAAACATGATGCTCAGCCCAAAATATTATTGGAAATATCATTTCAAGTGTTAAAGCAAGTAAACTTGGCTGAGTTTTGCAAACAGTGAGAAAAAAAAATACATGACTGAGTTCAAGTATAAAATCAAAACAGTGAGGAAATATCAACGACCATCCCCGAAGGGGTTCAAATAGCTGACACGAAGCCCAAATATGGCAATCAGCCCAAGTCATGATGATAACAAATAAGTTTCAGTCAATTACACAGTAAAATCATCAATCGGGACGGACCAAGACACAATCCCCAACGGTGCTCTACCCCACGCTCGCTATCTCGCATGCAAGTCACCTCAATATAGCACTACGATGTGCAATCCGGGGTTTCAAACCCTCAGGATATCATTTACAATCATTACTCACCTCGAACCGGCGAAATCTCTAACTCGCGACGCCCTTGCCCCTCAAATCGGCCTCCACGCGCGTCGAATCTATCCAAAATCAGAACGAATACGTCACAATATTCTAAGGGAACAAAACCCAAGCGAAAACAATCAATAACGGGCACAAATCCCGAAATTACCAAAACCCGAGCCCCGGACCCACTTCTCGAAACTCAGAAATTTTCATATCAATAGATTCCTTATCTCGCCACGAGTCTATGCATATAAAGAACACCAAAATCGGAATCCAAATGACCCCTCAAATCCCAATTTAAAATCTCAAAATCCCAAGCCCTAGTTCTTCCATTTTGGCTAAATTTCCATGAATTTCTAGACTGATTCCACAATATAATCACGTTTTTGGTTCATAAAACTTACCTCCAATCAATCCTCTTCGAATCCCTCTTCAATTTCTCCCAAAGAGCTCTCAAAATGTTCAACAATGGAGGAAAAATGACTTAAGCTCGCGGAATAAAATATTTAAAACCTTCTGCCCAGCTACAGGACTCTCTTCTATGCGATCGCAGCCCCAGGCTCGCGATCGCGAAGCACAAAGTTCCGGCCTCACAAAATAACCCTTCGAACGCGGTCCCACTCCCGCGAACGCATAGAACACTGCACTGGACCCCTCAATTTCTAATACGCGAACGCGAAGAATCAATAAATCACATTCCGCGATCGCGGACCCACTAATGCGAACGCGAAGAGGAATCACCTCACCTGCCAAAAACCTTCTATGCGATCGCGGCCACAGGCTCGCGATCGCCAAGACCAAAATACCCCTGCAACATCTGCTGCAATTTCTGCTATCTTTTTCAATTCCAAACTTCCCGTTAGCCATCCGAAATCACCCCGAGGCCCCTTGGACCTCAACCAAAAGCACCAACACATCCTAAAATATCATCCAAACTTTTTCCAATCACCAAGACACCTCAAACAACACCAAAACCATCAAATTACATCGAATTCAAGCCTAAGTTCTTCTAAAACTTCCGAAACACGCATTTGATCAAAAATCCAACCAAATCACCATCGAATGACCTGAAATTTTACACACACATCCCAAATCACATAAAGAAGCTACAGCAACTCTCGGATTTCCATTCCGATCCTCGGATCAAAATCTCACCTATCAACCGGAAATCGCCAAAATACTAACTTCGCCAATTCAAGCCTAATTCCACACCGGACCTCCAAAACCACTTCCGATCACGCTCCTAAGTCATAAATCACCCCACGAAGCTAACTAAATCGTAAAAATTCCGATCCGAGCTCGTATACAAATAAGTCAACCCTTGGTCAAACTTTTCAAATTCAAAGCTTTCAACTGAGACTGTTCCTTCAAATTCATCCCGATTTTCCCTGAAAACCAAAACCAACAATCTACATCAGTCATAATACATTACATGGGGCAAGTCACGCCCGGGAACTGGCGATCAAAGTGCAAAAGCTCAAAACGACCGGTCGGGTCGTTACAGGTTCCTCAAAGGCCGAATTAAGATCTCAGTTACATTCAGCTCTCGAGCAAAACCAATCATTGAAGGATCGGTTGTCTACTGTAGAAGATGAGGTGAAAGAACTGAAAGAATAAAAGAATTTTTCTTAAGTCAACACTCTAATGTCCAGCCTCCGGTGGCTCAACACGCTAATGTTCAGCCTTCGGCATCACCATATGAGGAGAATAACCATTGATGAACATACCAAGTTAGTAACAACTTACTCATTTTAATTATTTTTTAGTTAATAAATATTTGAATACAATATTGCTGCAATTAGTAAAATTCTGTTGCAACTAGTGTGTTACTTGGCTTAAAAGATGTGTTCTGTTTGCAACTAACAATGAGATTGCTGCAACTAGGCTCAACTATATTGTTACAACTTGCAAGACTACTCTCAATGGGTGAACATCTTATAATTAGACTGCTGCAACTAGTATAAAATACTTAAAGTGTTAGTAAGTTTCATGCTACTATAAAAATCTCCCAGTAATATTCTATTTAACTTGTTGATCAATGAGTATGGTATTGTTACTTGTATGGTATTGCATTGAAAAGTGAGGTGGAAAATAATAAAGGAAATGCTGATGGTCTATCTACTGGTTTTGTTTCTTATTAACAATGAGTATGGTTTTGTTTCTTATTAACCTCTCGTCTGAATTTCAGTTTGATCCTTCTAAGTCAAACGTAAAACTTTAGTTGTTCTGTATTACATTAATATTGGATGTATGGATGTGTTTCACATGGGCATATAAAGTATATTCTCCCTGGTTAGCAAATGTGTTTCACCGAAAAATATGTTAGTGGAAAACTTATAATATACCTTCTGACAAATATTTAACATGTTATAAGTTATATATTTGTATACCATAAATGATGTCCATCCTCCTTTCTCTATTTTGCTTTGAGACTGGTAAAAATGAGTAAGGGGGAATAACTATGCGGTCTCATTACTAAAGGACATGACTACACTCAGTATAGAAAATCGAATGTGCTCGTTTTTTGTACTAATATCCGAGTATGCAGTTGAAAACACTTTTCTTTTTCTATGTATGATTTATGGTTTTTTTTTTCTTGCATTTGTATGGTTATTGGTTACAGATTAGAGCAATTTGTACAGCATTTACATTTATAATTCTCTACCAAGAACTGCAAATATTTTCTCTTTCTGTCTCGGTGCATTACTTTTGACTCTGGCTCTATGATCACTTCTTGATTGAGGATCCATTACTAAAAGATAATTAAAGGTATTGACTCTCTTAGTTTTGGCTCTGGCTTTGATTATGTATGCTCTTTGCTGGTTGCTCTGTTGTATAGAATATGATCTTTTTTTAAATTTGGACTTTACATTCCTAGATTTTCATAAAGAACATATAAGTTATTGCCTAGATGTTTAACTTGAAACTAAATTTGCAGTTCTTGGTAGAGGATTACCCTTTTAGGTTTTCATAAATGGCACGACGGTTATATAACACATAGTCTTTCTAATTCGTTTTTGTTTATATTCATGCAGCCTCGTTTATATTGCTAGCTATTTTATTTTTGTGTATATATATTACACTTGGTGAATTTGGATACTTTTTCAGGTAAGAGGTCAAATTACTATCAAAGTGAAATTGATAAAATTATTTAATACAATTTTCTAGTGATATTTACAATCTTATTAAAGGAAATTTTTTGAATATTTTTGCAGGTTTGGAGGCTAAAGTTTACAAAGCAAGATCCTGGTTTTGAAGATATTCAAGTTGACTTTTACTTTGCTAGAAATGTTGGACAAAATATTATATTAAGTGTAGGGATGTTAACTAGATCTTTTGCTAAAGGGTTCTAAAAAATATTCGACAATGGCTGTACAGTGCCACTAACATATACTATTCCCTTTTTGTCCTTAATATATATATATATATATATATATATATATATATATGATTTGAGAATTTATGAAAAATTAGAATTTAGGACCACCCATGCTTGGTCTTTAATAAGATTAATGACCAGATCTTCTTGTCCTTAAAGCGTTTTAGGACCGGTAAACTCGTCGCTAAATGTTTAAAGGCACTGAATACTACACGACATTGATTTGCAGTAAAGACCATATTTCTGGTCCCTGAAATTATTTAAGGACCATATTACAACTAGTCGTTAATACCTTTCAAGGACCAGTATTAGTCTGGTCGCCAACCATATCTAGGGACCAGATGTCAAACCCATCGTTAATAGCCTTTAATGACAGAGGATCTAGCGACCGGTGGCGACCAGTTTAACTGGTCGCTATATATCTTCTGGGACCAGAATTAGGCTTTTAGGGACCATTTCTCTCGTCTCTAGAAGTCATTTTTCTTGTAGTGAATCTTAAATATTAAATCCATAGAGCATAAATCCTAGATCCGCTCTGGCCCGATTACATTGGATACGATGTACGCAATTTTATATCGCATTTCTACAAGAAATCGTGGTCGCGCCTTAAACTCATGACCTTTCTAATCATACTACAATAATTTTTACCGTTGCATCAAGATTCCCTAGTTAGTTTTCTTAAGATGTATATGGTGGACGTTCTTAGATAAAAATCATGATAGGTGTTTGACCAAAAAGGTGTAAACTCTTGATTAAACTAATTGATTTTGTGTAATGAGGGGTTAATTCCAGTTAATATCTATAATCGGTTGACACAAATAACGAAGAACAATATTGAGAGGAGATTAAATATGGTATGCATTCAATGTTTCAAGATGATTAATGATGGAAGAATATCAAGCAATACATTAAAGTAGATAAGGAGAAGAATTCACCCAATATTGAATGAGGTGGATGATTCCTCCTTCTGACAATGATGAACGATAGATAAATACTAGAATATTGGGACCCTTCTTTGATCTGGTAGAAAAGTGTGGAATAATAGACAATCGAATCTCTTTAGAAAGGTAGTGTTTGTATTTTATCTAGAGAGAGTCTGTTTTTCAAAGAGTGTTCTTATCAGAGAATATTACATGCTTTCACCTTATCTCTTTATCTATTTATATGAGACATACCCCTAATCAACCCTAAAAGTACAAGCATAGGAAATATTCAATGGAATATTCTCCTAAAGATCCTATTACAAAACTAGTCGTTACTGTTGCTATTGACATTTGACCTCGGCCGTCATTGGCTGCTCGGCTATGAAAATTATTTACTAGTCGACACCGGCCGAATTACTTTTAGTAATACCTCTTAATGATAAATCTCCTCGAGGCAGATTTTGACCCATATAGTTAGTCACTCCGCTTATTGAGGCTGACTCTAGACGACCTCGATGAGCGGACTTTGTTAATCGCAATTGACAAATTTAGGCGAGTAGGTCGAATAGTAACATTTCAGTCGAGATGGAAATGTGGCACTTTGTGAGCCGTCTCCTATGGTCGCGTCAATTCAGACGTCATGTGTCATTATTACGCGTTTTTCCGATGTATTACGTCATTACTCATGCCTCTGCCGTTTTGATACCTGCGCTGGGTATTGACATTTTGTTTTCTCGATACTGATGCATGGGTTCTTTTAAATAGGGATATGAGGCCCTTTGCCTTATTCTTTGCAATCTCAAATATTGAATCGCTGCATCTCTTTCTTCCTTGTTCATTCAGAGTTCCTGCTCCCATTACCTTTACTCTCATATCCTGTTTTCACCGATTCTGGTGACTTCTGCTACTCACGATTCCTCTCTGCTTGTATGTTCTTCACATATAAACACAAAAAGATAGTTAATACTTCTTCTAGTCTTGGGGGGGCATCTGATCCGACTCCCTTGGCAGTGCGCATGCCTCCCCATGACGATGGGGCTGCTATTGTTGCAGAAGACGAAAGCTTTCCTATGGTGGAGGAAATAATTCCCCCTAATGAGAAGGCTAGATTTGACTTCTCAAAGCTGCCCGAGGACGACCCTGAGGCCGTGGAATTTGAGATGGTTGCGGCTGCCCTTGCTAATTTCAGGGCGAAGTTCAAAATTCCAGCCCACGTCGATCTGGTCCCGGCTGGTCGCCCTTGCTAACTCTCTTCTCCACCTGATGCACCTCTTTGCACCCAGTTTCCTTAGGGGGGGCGATGTTGTACCTTCATCATCGTGGAAGTAAGAGCTTGGTAGTGAAGATGGACGATAAAGCAAATCGCCGATTCTGGCTTAATTACTTCTACGTCAAGACTGAGGACGTAGTGGCAAATGCAAATAGATTTCCTGAGGCGTGGAATTATGCCCGTAAGTATCTTTGTTAAGTGCTTATTTTGTTCGTTTCGGCCGTAGCTTAATCATTCTATCTTTTCTTCATTCAGCCGAGACCGAGCCCCCTCGATTGGTTACAGATATTCATGATTGGGTTAGCCAGGTCTTGCCCCATACGGTGGGGATTCGTGAATGGTCGGCTTTTCACAAAAAGTTTGGGCCTAAGCCCCCAGGTACCGGTGAGTCGTTCACTTTAAATTTGTTGTTTTGGCCTTCTGGTCGCCTGCTTCTCATCGTTTTGTGGGGGTTGACCTTTTAACCTTCTTTTTCTTCTCTTTTTATTGTTAGGCCGAGGAACTTCGAGGAGGTCGAGGGCTCCTACTCCCGTGTTCCGCCAAGTGAATACTACAATGGGATCTGCCCTTGCTGCGACTGCGGACAAGCCTACCCGGCCAAGCACTTTTGTTCAGCCTCCAACTTTGACTAGATCTAGTCGACCATCGACGTCCTCAGCAACAGAGACTCCGACCTTTCCCGTGCTGCACTTAATAGACGAATCATCGCCGAGTGAGGAGGATCTGATTCCTCGTAAAAGGAGGTCGGTGGATTTTAGTGATGGAATAATCCGAGCAGTACTTCGAGGGACGATCGTGAGCCGACCACTGCCGTGTTTGGAAGCGACGCTGACCCACCATCTGAAGTCCCTCTATCAACAGGGGCCGTGGAAGGTGTGCCTTTTCCTGAGACTGAGGTTTGAGTTGGCGGGCCGCTTGTGGAAGTCATGGGTACCGTACTGAGAGATGAGTCATCATCCTGGAGGCTGGCTAACGTTCCTTCGTCTACTGAGGGGAGACATAAGGGCGTTGCCGAGGACGTCTACGAAACCGGCTCCGATATTGATGCTGATGAGGTGCGGATGCTGAGCGAGGGGTTTACCAGGGTGGAAGTAAGGCTTGAAGGATCCTCTCGTACCATTATGGTCTCTATGGACTGGGACCTGCTGGTGAACATTAAGGATGTGGTCCCTTCCTTAGGTTCACTTTGCTCCGATATGGAGGGCCAAACTTTAGAAAAACTGGACGATGCTGCCCTGTCGACGGGTATAGCCGACCTCACCATCAGGGTAAATTGTTTGACCTTTTAACTTTCGTGCCTTGTATTTCACTTTTATTTCTTCATTTGACTATGGTTTTCTTCTCTTTTTCCCCGCCCTTTTAGACTATTATTTTTGAGATCGAGAGTGTTTGCCGAGAGAAGAGGCACAGAACCATTTCTAATAAAATGGAGCGGAAGTATCGTGAATACCGCTACAAGCATCGCAAAATCTGCAAGCGGTTTGGCGAGAATAGAAACTTTCAAGATGTTCGGGCTAAGCTTAAACAGAAAGATGACGAGTTGATGAAAGTCATCGGCAAGTGCAGCGTCCTCGAAGGGGCACTGAGGGAGAAAGAAGAAGAGCTTGAGGTGAGCAAAGGGGTCGAGGACAAATGTGCCGATCTCCAGGCATAAGTAATTTCACTGCGGGCCGAGCTCGAGGAGAGTTTAGTCAACGTGGAGGCTCTGAGTAGTGAGCACGGCGAGAAGGCTGTGGATTTGGAAAAGGATGAATTGGCCTGGCTGGCGGCTTCGGCGAAGGTGGAGGCTTTAGACGTCGCAATCCGCTTCCTTCAATCGGAGAGGGCAAATGATTTTGGAGATGGCCAAGCTCAGGGAAGAGCGGCTTGAGGAGCGTATATGGGAGCTAGAAAAAGAGGCCTCGAACCTCGGTGACCAAGTCACCATCCTTGAGGCTGATAAGGCGAGGTTAATGGCTCAGCCGTCCTCTTCTCATGCTTCTACTTTCCCTGATAGTCTGGGAGTTTTGTATGAGAAGTGGATACACACCGAGGCCCAGCTGGATTTAGTCAAAGACTTGATAACGGCGGGCAAAGTTTCGGAGGCCGACTTTGAGGATCCTTGTGCTAAGGCCCGTACAGCTCGGATTGCTTGTGGCTACGATCTCGCAACACCACAGGCCGGTGATTGAGGAGGATGTGGAGGGTACTGCGCAGGACGCCTGGTACGAGGATGAATACCTCGATGGCGATGGCGATGGCGGAGATACGGGCGGAGACGGCACTACTAGGTTAGGTAGCGAGTAGTTGTTTTTCTTTCTTTTGCTTATAACTTTTGTGGATACTTTTGCTAGCGTCTGCTTTGGCCTTTGTAAGAAACATATTTGGAGTATGAAATGTCATTTTTGTTATTTCGTGGCTGATTCTTTTCTCTGTTTGGTCTTGTACACTTCTTTCTTTTGTTTTGTTGTTTGGTCGCCTCAATCATAAAAAAAATTGGTTTTGGTTATGGCCGGGGCCGGCAGGCGTTAGTTTGAACGAGGTCAAATGTGAGTCAATTCAAGCTTGTTCGAATGTCACTTTAGTTAATTCGAACGATGTCGAATGTGTTAATTCGAGCGAGGTCGAATGTCACTTCAGATAATTCGAACGAGGTCGAATGTCACTTTAGTTAATTTGAACGAGGTCGAATGTGAGTTAATTCGAGCAAGGTCAAATGTCACTTTAGTTAATTCAAACGAGGTTGAATGTGTTAATTCGAGCAAGGTCGAATGTCACTTTAGTTAATTCGAACAAGATCAAATGTGTTAATTCGAGCGAGGCCGAGTGTGTTAATTCGAGCGAGGACGAATGTGAATTAGTTGTGGCCGGGGCCGAGTAGATATTGAGGCGATGTTGCTCTGGCCAAAACATGGGCGAATTTCATATACTTGTGTTGCTCGTGTATTTAGAGAAATTTACATGTTTTTCGAGCCGGCATTTCAGTCCCAGTCTATCTAGTCCCTTAAATGGGCGACCTGGAGACATGTTGAGAGGTTGGGCAATGAACTGACCGTCCGGTGCCTTTTTCCATTTGTATTTCAACTTTAAGTGTCCCCCTTGTCGCCTCGTTAAAAACCTCCATAAGAAAACCCAATTGGGACAAAACTCAAGTGAGGGGAAAAAGAGTACGACTTAGACGATGTTTTTTCTTAAAAGTTGAAGTACTTAAGGTGGCGACGTTTCAGTTGTTTGGTAGTAATTTTCCTTCCATTGTTTCTAGTTGAAATGACCCTTTATTTGCTGCTGCCGTAATTTTTTTTGGGCTGCCCCAATTTGTTCCTAGTTTGCCTTCCCGCGGGTCTTTGCTTGCTTGTATTTTGGCCTTGAGCATGTAGTCCCCGACTTTGAGTGGTTTGACTATTGACACTTTGTTATTATAGTGTTCTGCCTGTTGTTTCTGGGCGACCATCCTTATGTAGGCCATATCTCTCCGTTCCTCGGCTTCGTCGAACTCTTTCCTTCTGCTTCCGTCTTTCCTCGGCCCGATCTCGCGGAAATATCTCAAACTGCGCTCTCTTACTTTGACTAGTATCACTGCATTGGTCCCATAGACTGATGAGTAGGGCGTCTCTCATGTGCTCGTCTTTGGCGTTGTGCGGTAGGCCCAAAGAACTTCTAGTAATAGCTCCGGTCATAGTCCCTTGGCGTCTTCAAGCTTTTTCTTCATGATGTTCAGTATTGATTTATTAGAGGACTCCGCTTGCCCGTTGCCCGCGGGGGGTGCGGCGTGAGAGTATTCATTTGATATGCCACTTTTTGAAGAACTCAGCGAATTTTTTCCCAGTGAATTGGGGTCCGTTATTGCAATTGATCTCTTTAGGGAGGCCGAAGCGGCACACAATATTTTTCCATATGAAGGCAATCACTTCCTGTTCGCGTATTTGGGCGAATGCTCTTGCTTCTACCCATTTAGAAAAATAGTCAGTTAAAACCAAAAGGAATTGTATGTTACCTCTCCACGCAGGGAGAGGGCCGATGATGTCCATTCCCCACTTGATGAAAGGCCAGGGGAAGTGACTGAGTGGAGGTGCTCTCCCGCTTGATAGATCATTAGGGCGTATTTTTGACATTGCTTGCACTTTTTCACGAAGTCAGTAGCCTCTTTTTTTCATAGTAGGTCAGTAGTAACCTACTCGTATAAGACATCTGACCAGAGCTCGATTGCCGAAATGGGTCCCGTAGTGGCCTTCGTGGACTTCCTCTAGGACGCGCTGCGTTTGATTTGGGCCTTAAAATTTTTCTAGGGGGACGCTAAACATCCTCTTGTATAGGTCGTTGTGAATGATACTATATCTAGCCGCTTACATCCGAAGCTTCTTGGCTTCCTTTTTATCATTTGGGAGTACGCCATCCTGCAAGTATGAAACTATACGGTTGCTCCAGTCCCAAGTTAGATTTATAGTCCTTACCTCGACTTGATCTATCGATGAGTGGAGGGGGGGGACCACGTTTCCTTCTCCGGTTATGTTTTCAGTAGCTGCTGCAATTTGGCGGGACCATCTGCTTCGACGTTTTGTGCCCGAGGGATCTGGTCGAGCTGGTTGTATTGGTAAAATTAATGTACACGTGGAATTAAATATGTGGCTGATATGGCAAGACACGTGGATGAGTAGAAAAGTGACAGTTGGAGAGATGCATTGAAAGACACACGAGTCGTAACTAGATATGAGCAAATCACCCACGAGAGGAAAAGATATGGTCACTCAAGTCTAAACGGTTACATGAAAAGGTACCGGTGGAATGTATTAAGACGGTAAAAAAGATTCATGAAATCATCAATTAATGAGCGTGAATGATCTCAAACGTTACAGAATCCTCATGAACAATTATGATTACCAATTATAATGTCTCATTAATATCATTAATGCTCATAATGATTCTGTCATAAAAGGGAAAAGACGTTGTACTTATAGATTCCTATATAAGGGAAAGAGATATCATTTGTAGGTACACATTCTGATTATTATTGGAATACAATTACTTTTTTTGCTTACTATTGGCTATTTTTGCTATCTCATATTCTAATTTCCTTTCTTATCGGTAAGTAAATATAGATTTTTTTGATTATCAGTAGCCCGAGTACTTCTTAAAATAAGCTTTGACCGAATTACACAATTTTTGATTAAACAAATTGGTTCCGTTACCGGGAATATGATAATCTTTTCACTTTCCAAATACTTTTTTCTGTCAAAAAATTATGTCAACTACTAACGACAACAACCAACAAAATCCGGCAAAACGAGTTGAACCAGCAGAATCAAGAAGAGGATGGAACTCCAATCCCTTTGCCCGGAAACTCTCCTCAACAGTCCCGAGAAGGGTCACTTGACAGATCAACATCACATGTGAATGACCAACAAGGGGATGATCAAGCTATTGATGAAGCATTGAAGCAACTAATTGCAGAACAGGTCAATAATGCTCTTCGAGCTTTTGTTAGTGGGTTGCAACCTGTACCACTAACTCCACCTCCGAATAACACCGCCGGAACCATAGAAAATCCACGCTCAGGACTCGCCAATTCGGGCAGTGGAGGGACTCCCAGCAAATCTCGTGACGGAAGGTCAGGTATCCCAATTAATTCTGATTTACAAAGTTTAGTACTAACTTTGCAGAAACAGCTCAAGGAGCAGAACGATCACATAGAGCAGATACCTGGTGTTCCACCCATAATCAAAGGGGTGGATATTGATAAATATTCTCAACAACCCTGGAAGCCAAGTGCCGCTCCTTTGCCAATTCTAAAAAAGTTTAAGATGCCCGATATCCCAAAGTATGATGGGACAACCGATCCACGATATCATGTAACTGCATTTACGAGTGGCGTGAAAGGCAACGACCTGACCAAGCAAGAAATTGAGTCAGTGCTGGTCAAAAAATTTGGTGAAACCCTCACAAAAGGAGCACTAACATGGTATTCTCTTTTACCTGAAAATTTTATTGATTCTTTTGCTCAGCTTGCAGATTCATTTATAAAAGCACACTAGGGAGCTCAAAAAGTTAAAAATAGGATGGAAGACATCTTCAAGATAAAACAAGGCGATACGGAGCTACTCAGGGAATTCGTGGATAGATTCCAGCGTGAAAGAATGACGATGTTACCACGCGTACCTGACAATTGGGTGGCTATGGAATTTGCAAGTAACCTAAATAAAAAAAGCTCAGAAGCCACGATGAGACTCAAAGAAAGCTTACGAGAATTCCTTGCAACAACTTGGAATGATGTTTACAACAGGTATAGTACGAAGCTGCGGATAGAAGAAGATACTATCACTCAGTCACGGGGAGATAAAAGAGTAAGTTCGAGGCGACCAGAAACTAAAAAAAGGTCCGGTAAGAACAGGTATGAACCTTACATGGGACCAGCAGGAAGGGATTCACGTTCATAACAAGAGAACCCGAGGTACGATTCTAGATCAAGGGACAGAGATTCAAGTTCGTCATCCAAGTTTAGAAAGGAGCGAGACACGCGGGACAGTGACAGAAGTTCAAAAGCGGAAATTGGTGGTTACAGTTTTAATGTTAGCACATCTGAGTTGGTGGCTGTTTTAAGAAGTATGAGAGATAAGGTGCGATGGCCTAAAGAAATGAGATCGAACCCAAATAGAAAAAACCCTGATTTCTGGTGCGAGTTTCATAATGATCACGGTCCAGCAGAGTGCAGATTATTACAAGGATAAGTAGAGCACTTGTTAAAACAAGGTTATTTAACTGATTTGTTTAGTGAGAAGGGTAAGCAAGAATATATGAAGAATAGACAGGAGCCACCAAAACCTCCGCCACCGAAATGAATGGTTAACGTGATAAGCGGAGGAGAAGAGGTCAATGGTGTAACATATACAGCTGCAAAAAAGGTGTCAACAATCACAGTTACCCACGAAAAGCGAGTTCGCCAAGTTTTGGAAGAACACAGTATAATATTTGACGATGCAGATGGTGTGTTGATCCCACACAGTGATGCACTAGTAATATCTTTACTTGTACATGATACTAATGTAAAACGAGTTTTGATTTATCCAGGTAGCTCCATAAATATCATTCTTTTAAGAGTGGTAAACAAAATGCAAGCTGATGACAAATTGGTACCCAGTGCACGTACCTTATCTGGATTTGATAATTCAAGTGTTTTTACTAACGGGGAAATAGTACTCATCACATTCACGAAAGGAGTAACCAATGATTTGAAATTTCAAGTGATAGATATGGAAATGGCGTACAATATGATCCTCGGCAGGCCTTGGATTCACGAGATGGATGTCGTTCCTTCTACTTTACATCAGGTTATCAAGTTCCCTTCCAAATGGGGAATTAGACAAATCCGTGGCGATCAACAGGCCTCTAGAAGTATCAATTCAGTGGCGGATTCAAGCATAGAAAAAGACGTTGGAGACGAAAAATAGCAACTACAGAAATCAGTTGAGGGTTTAAAAGCTCAAATCTCGACTGGAGTTGGACAAACAGATATGGACTCAAGGCTTGATACTATTCAAGAGCCAGAAGAGAACTAAAACAACAAAACAACAATTGAGGAACTCAAAGCTGTGGTGTTGTTTATACATTGGCCGGACAGAAAAGTTTATATCAGAACCAACCTGAGCCCAGAAATAAAAGGTAAGTTAATTGAATTCTTAAAAGTTAACGCAGATTGCTCTGCTTGGTCACATTCAGATATGACAGGTATACCCCCGGAGGTGATGACCTATAAGCTGAATAAAGATCCAACATACCCACCTATAAAACAGAAGAAAAGGAAGCAAGGATCCTTCAAAAACCAGGTGATTCAGGATGAGGTACAAAAGCTTTTAAAAATTGTGTCTATCTGAGAGGTAAAATATCCTAATTGGCTAGCTAATACTGTAGTGGTACCCAAAAAGAATGGTAAGTGGCGAGTTTGTGTAGACTATACTGACTTGAATAAAGTTTGCCCTAAAGGTTCTTTTCCTTTACCACACGTAGATCAACTAATTGATGCTACTGTAAGACATGAATTGTTGAGTTTTTTAGATGCCTACTCAGGATATAATCAAATAAAAATGGATCCTTTAGATGAGGAAAAAACTTCCTTTATTACAGACAGGGGGACTTACTGTTATAAAGTCATGCCTTTCGACCTAAAAATGTTGGAGCCACGTACCAGAGGTTAGTAACAAAGATGTTTCAGGAACATCTGGGAAACACCATGGAAGTCTACATTTATGATATGTTAGTCAAGTCAACACAGGTGGGGGATCACATCCAACATTTGTCAAATACATTTCAGATTCTCCGCAAATTTAATATGAAGTTAAATCCCAAAAAATGTGCATTTGGCGTATCCTCAGGTAAGTTCTTAGGTTTCCTTGTTTTTAACCGATGAATTGAAGTAAATCCAGCACAGATTGAAGCCATCGAAGAGATCCCGAATATACTCACGAGCAAAAAAGAGGTGCAAAGGTTGATAGGTAGGATAGCGGCATTACGGAGGTTTATTTCTAAATCTTCGGAGAAAAGTTTTAAGTTCTTTCAGTATTGAAAAAGCAAGCCAATTTGAATGGACTGAGGAATGCCAAAAAGTGCTCAAAAATCTAGAAGCATACTTTTCAAACCCACGGTTGCTGGCTAAACCAAAGGACGGAGAAAGGCTACTCATCTAGCTCGCTGTTTTAGAAGTGGAGATAAGCGCCGTTTTAGTACGAGAAGACAAAGGTAAACAATCTCCAATTTATTATGTTAGCAAGTCCTTATTAAATGCTGAAACTCAATATCCTCATTTAGAAAAACTTGTTTTAGCATTAATAATGGCATCTAGAAAGTTGAGGCCTTATTTTCAATGTCACCCTATCTCTGTAGTGACCACTTACCCCTTACGAAATATATTGCATAAGCAAGAGTTATAAGGTAGATTAGCCAAGTGGGCCATAGAACTAAGTGAATATGATATCACATATCAACATAGAGCTGCGATAGAATCACAGGTTTTAGCAGATTTCGTGGCAGACTTCAGCCTAGAGATAGTAACAGAAGCAGAAAAGGAACTGCAGGCATTTAATAGGTCTAATCCAGGTACTTGGACCCTATTTACTAATGGCTCCTTGAATGTTAAAGGAGCGGGTTCAGGCATTGTTCTAATCCCACCTTTGGGAGAAACTATAAGGTAAGCCATAAAGTGCCATCTCATTACTAACAATGAAACAGAATATAAAGCCGTGATTGCAGGTCTAGAACTGGCACAAGAGCTCGGAATAAAGTAGGTTATAATCAAAAGCAACTCGCAGCTTGTAGTTAATAAAATGCAGGGGACTTATATAGCTAGAGAGGCGAGGATGCAGCAATATTTGGAAAAGGCACGAGATTTGATCACGCAATTCCAATCTTGGAAAATCGTGCAAATACCCAGGGAAGAAAATGTCAAAGCAGACGCGTTGGTAAATCTTGCATCCGCTGCAGAAGTGACAAATGAAGAAAATGCTTCCGTAATACATTTGTTTCATTCGGCACTCAATCAAGATAAAAATGAGGTAAATTTCAATAATTTAACCTGGGATTGGAGAAACGAGATCGTTAATTTTTTGGAGTAAGTAATTCTACATGAAGATAAGAAAAAGGCTTAGGCACTTCGACGAAAAGCTGCCCTTTGAGGCAACTTATATCGAAAGATGTTCGGTGGACCTTTAGCAAGGTGTCTCGGACCTTCTCAAACAGAGTATGTGGTGAGAGAAGTACATGAAGGACACTATGGAAATCACGCAAGAGGAAGATCCTTGGTAAACACCGTAACTAGAGCAGGGTATTATTGGCCTAAAATGGAAGAAGAGGCAGAAAGCTTTGTGACCAAATGTGACAAATGCCAAATATATGGTAACAATATGCATTGCCCAGCAGAGTTATTACATCCAATTATTTCACCATGGCCTTTCATAAAATGGGGGATGGATATTGTGGGTCCACTACCACAAGCCAAAGGAAAGGTACGATGTTTACTAGTGCTAACTGATTATTTTACTAAGTGGGTAGAAGCAGGTGCCTTCAAACAGGCACGAGAAGAAGAAGTAAGGGACTTCATTTGGATAAACATCATATGTCGGTTTGGGGTTCCAAAAGAAATCGTGTGTGATAACGGCCCGCAGTTTATAGGTGAGAAAATCATAGAATTCTTTCAGAGTTGGCAAATTAAAAGGATAACTTCAACACCTTATCATCCTGTGGCCAATGGACAAGCTGAATCAACAAACAAGGTTATTATTAATAACCTTAAGAAAAGATTAGAAGAGTCAAAAGGAAAATGGCCAGAAGTGTTACCAGGAGTCTTATGGGCTTACCGCACGACAACAAAAACAGGTACGGGAGAGACTTCGAACTCACTTATGTATGGTGCTGAAGCCTTAATCCCAATTGAAATAGGTGAACCAAGTACAAGATACACCCAAGAAACCGAAGATCAAATGAGGACGAGATGCGAATAAATCTCGAATTGCTTGAAGAAAAGAGGGAAACAGCCTTGATAAGGATGGCAGCACAGAGGCAAATTATAGAGCGATATTACAATCGGAAAGCTCATCTTAGGTACTTCAGGATTGGGGACTTTGTACTCAAAATTTTTTTAACGAAAGCAGCCAATGCAGGAAAGTTGAGCCCAAATTGGGAATGTCCTTACAAGATTCGAGGTATTGTAGGAAAGGGTGCATATGAGTTAGAAACAATGGACAGCAAAGTACTCCCATCAAATTGGAATGCTATTCATTTGAAAAAGTATTACTTATGAAAAGGAAAACCCCCGGTCAGGTATCGTTTATGCAAGGTTTAAGTCCTTTCTTTTTTAATTGCAATAACCATTTTAGACGATAGGCACAAAGCTAGACCACCCCAAATGATGATCTTAGACCTAAAAGACACGCGGGATGAAAAATCATCCTCGGTCTGGGTTACAACCTTTCTGATGGAAATAAAAAGGGTTAAGCAGTCATCATCTAAAATTATACATCCGAGTCCCGTATGTTTTTCCTTTTCAGGAAATGGACCACATGGAAGGAATAATCAAGTGCTCGATTTCATGCTTCAAAGTTCTAACACTTGGAGGACTTGTATATATATGAAAGGCGAAGAAGACTAGAAAAGTCAGAATTTGAGTCAAGCCTGAAGCAATCTACCCAACAAATCGAAACTTAAAAGCGAGCAAATCAAGAGCCAAAAATTCAAGCCTGATTCAAAAACCTATGATGAAGTATACACTCGCAGATGTAAATTACAAAATCTTATGAGTATCTAGGTTAAAGGCAATATTTAGTCGTGGGTTGCAAGATATACCCTTGACTTTTATAAAATTTGTTATAAAGAAAACAGTTATGAAAGAGTTGTAGATGTTATTCGAATACATGTAAAGTAGATGGTTTGAAAGTTCAAGAAACTTCCTCAAGTTATTCTAAGAAATATGTATGTTCCTACTTCTTCTTTCGTATGTTTACACCAATATGAAGTTGAGACGTCTTCTTCAATAAGTGTCGTTTATAAAAGGGCCCTCTTTTATAATTCGTGCTTATTCAAAAGAGTCACGAAGCATTGAAGTATCTTTAATACAAAGTTAAATAACAAAGGGTAAAACAAAAACCCAAACATTAAAATAGGCGGAAAATAAAGCCAAAAACTTATAAATATAAGGCAAACATTTGTCTTCAAAACCCGAAATAAGGTAAGGGTAAAACGATAAGAGAGTAGAACAGAATCTCAAAATAAAGGTATTATAAGAGTTAGACAAAAACTTAGTAATATGATAAACTTGGTTAAAACTAAGTATAAAACTTAGTTCCAACCAAATTACTTGATACTACAACCCCAAAACAGACTAGGGGTAAAACTTTTCAAACATTACTAAACCCCTAAATAGGACCAGGGGTAAATATTCCACCAATAAAAAAATGAAACAACACTTCAAACTTTTCAAACTTTCAATGTGGGGCAGAATCTGAACCAGTAGGCTGAAGAATGGCAACATCAATAGTAGGAGGAACAACTTGAGCGGAAGGAGATTGAACAACAGCTTCACCAGGAGAAACTTCATCACCCTCGGGAATGCCAACCGCTGGTGAAGAAAAGCTCTGACTCTATTGGGTTTTCTCAATAGTTTCTTTAATCTTTACAATCTTAGCAGCTAAGTCAAAGCCTTCCCGGCTTGCCTCCATTAAAGTGTCAAGGCGTGTGTTCAAGAAAGGCTAACTAACTTCAACAGCGGCCTTATCTTCAAGGGCTTCATAATCTCTTTCCCACTGCTCAATCTCACTTCTTAGCTCTTCCTTCTCATTCAAGGCAGCATCATAAGAAGCCTATAAGGGGGCAAGTGAACTCTCTAAAAATTGAACTCTGTTAGAAGACACTCGAAGATCTTCTTGAGCTTGGGTAAGCGTTTGAACAAGCTCCCCGGCGTAAACTTCTTTCTGGTTCAGTAGTTCCTTCAAACCCCTAATTTCTTCAGTGGCTTTAGAAAGTTGCTCAGCAAATGAAGACTCGAGAAGGTTTTTATCTTTGTCCGCCTGATTGGATGAGGCTTTCTCAACTGCCAACTCTGCTGCCATTACTTTCACTTGTTGCTCCAAGGTATACTTTTCTTCCTCTAAGATTTCTTTTTCAAGTTGAATGCCATCGAGCTGTTCTTTCCAGTTGTCTGCCTCGATGTGATAATCGTTCATTAACTGCTCTATGTGGACGATCCTCTTCATCATCTCCGTTCCAATGAGGTTGATCTACACAAAGAAAAGAATAATATGATACCAATGGAAAGGAAATCACGTGCAAAATAAAAAGCTAAGGCTTATACCTTTAAAGATGAATGTACGATATCATTCATCCACGTTAAAGAACTGTGGCTCTCCAATTTCGACTTCTCAACTGGGCCAATCAATGGTTTTAGCCATATATCAGATTGGCCAGATTTCTTCAAAAGATTACCATCCTCAAGAACCTCGATGGTAACTTTTTTCATTACCCTACTAGAGGAACCAACTTCAGCATGAGAAGTTGTAACAGTAGGAATAGTAGAGGGAGTCAAAATAGCCACGGGCGGAGCACTGGCAGTAGCAACAGGTACCGGGAACTGAGGGTCAACTAAAATAGACACGGGAAAAGAAGCAAGAGGCGTTTCCTCAGTAACAAAGCCAAAGTCTTCATCAAACCCACGAGAAAAGACCTGTTCAGAAGAGCCACGGGGTGCGGAAGGCATCTCATCATCAGAACTTACTAAGGTAGCACCTTCAGGCTCATGCATGGGGGTAGAACTGGGAGGAGGAGTAGCTTCGTCATCTTAAATGATATGTCTCCTAGCATGAGACTTACGAACCAACAAGCTCTCCTCCCGCTCCCCTTCACTCTCGGAACTGTGTGCTCTATCAGTTTTTTTTAACGAAGAGCTCAAGATTATCTCTTGATCCATCGACAGAGAGAGTCTCAAAGCAGTAATAGATGCGACACTCACACCCCGAATGGGAAACCCTGGTAAAGAAAAGGGTTAATAAGTGCTAAAGTAAGTATGAAAGCAAGGAAGAAAGTGGAAGAGAATGTTACCATGAGTCTTCACTTTCCATCCAAACCTGTTAGAAAGGTATTTCCAGGACCTTTCTTCCATAGGAGCAACGGTTAACAATTTTTCTACCCAATCACGGAAAGCTGGGACTACCTCAACAGCTTCCATGGTTGCTGAAAAAGAAAAATAAAAGAGCCATGAGATTGTAGCTTCTTCACAAAAAGAAGAGGAATAGAAAATATGAAAAGAAACTTACGTGCAAAGTTCCACTTTTCTGGGAAAGGCATGTTCTCTTCTCCCACTAACCCACTTGTGGGAGTAGCAATGTATCGAGCATACCAACCACGATCCTTGTCATCTTCAGGGCTCACTAAAACCCTCTTACTCCTGGCCACGAGAGTAAACACCCCAGAATGAAATAACTTGAGGGAATAAAGATGAATCAGATGATAAAAGGTGAAGGGTAAAGAAGCCAAGTTTGACAAGTATCTAAGGCACGCCATAGCCCTCCATACAATAGGACCAATCTGTCCTAAACAACCGTTGAAGAAACGACAAAACTCTATGATGACTGGGTCAATAGGTGGTCTAAAACCCAACGCAAATGTATATGTATACACAAAAGAATAACCAGCTTTGGACGAGGTGATCCTTTGATTTGCATTAGGGAATAAAATTGGGAAATCATATTTCCAATGACAGTCTCTTCGCATAAGAGAAATCAAACCCTCAGTAATCTGGGAAGGGTAAACATCAGCACGATCATGAGAAGTCATGGAAGTAACTTGATTTCTAATCGATTCTCTATCGGTAAAGAAGGAAACTTCAGCGGGAATAATCTCATCGACAGTGGGTTCACGAAATGGTTCACTAGAATCCCTATTTCTAGCAGAAGATCTATGTGAAGAAGAAGCCCTAGTTCTGAAGACGACGGGGTAGTGGTACTGGGTTAAGAAGAAGAACCACGGATAGAAATAGATCCTAAACTACGTAACCTGCCACCTCTTCTACTTCTGGTAGGAGCATAAGAAGGGGGAAGTTCATCCACTATAACTAGGGTGGGCATCGGTCGGTTCGGTTCGGTTATGAATATTATTGGTTTAGCATATCGGTTA
Source organism: Nicotiana attenuata (assembly GCF_001879085.1). NCBI lineage: Eukaryota > Viridiplantae > Streptophyta > Magnoliopsida > Solanales > Solanaceae > Nicotiana > Nicotiana attenuata. The sequence continues at coordinate 26,920 of NW_017673778.1, forward strand.
TCGGTTTACAAATTCGATAAAGCGATAACCGAACCGATAAGATATCAGTTATGGGGCATCGGTTAATCGGTTATCGATCATTATCGGTTCGATCGGTTTACCCTATAAGATAAGTCAATCTAGAGTTAAGCAAAAAAGAAAAGACAATTCACTGGAGTTAAGCAAAAAAGAGAATAATTCACATATAGTATACTAAAGACTTGCGCTAGGAGTAACTAGTAAGGTCTATGAAGTATGAAGATGAAGCAACTGAAGAGTGGGGTTGAGAAAGAATAGGAGAGAATGAACTGAAGCCCCTAGCATTTGTATATACTTAAGGGTAAAGTCATAATTTTATTAATTCCTATTGGGTTATCAGTTAACCCATTAACAAAATTGGCAAACTGAGGCGCGAACTGAATAACCCAATAGTAAAAAAATTCTAAACCGTTATCAAATCACTAACCCAATAACCCGATACCGATAACCCAATAAAGAATTAACGGTTCAGGTTATCGGTTTTACCCGATATATGCCCAGCCCTAACTATAACAACTTTACGGGGATCAGGATTTGAAGAAGACATAGTTGTATGAGAAAGCAATACATGATGAAGAACGAGAACTATAGAGAACAAAGAACACTGTAGAAAGTTTTTCGTAAAAACAAAGGTAAATGAGGTATTTATATGAAGAAGCAATCGTCATGAAAAGGGGGTCATGATGGAAACGTCATGATGAAACAGTCACTTCATGACTGCTGCGACCGCAAAAAAGCCCTAGAAATCGCTGAAGAGTTGCAGACCCAATTAACAAAGGCCACGTGGCACATGCATTAAATGGAAGTGACATATGAAACGTTGGTTCTAGAGAAGACGTAATGATACATGGGAAACGGGCAAAAATTCCTGCCATAAATACATACCACTTCCCAAATATTCAATTGCAGAATATTCGGCAAGTGGGGGGACTATCTGTATTGGTAAAAATAAATATTACACGTGGAATTAAATATGTGGCTGATATGGCAAGATACGTGGATAACTAGAAAAGTGACAGCTGGAGAGATGCATTGAAAGAGATATGAGTCGTAACAGATACGAGCAAATCACCCACGAGAGGAAAATATATGGTCACTCAAGTCTAAACGGTTACATGAAGAGGTACCGATGGAATAAATTAGGACAGTAAAAAGGAAAGATTCATGAAATCATCAATTAATGAGCGTGAATGATCTCAAACGTTACAGAATCCTCATGATCAGTTGTGATTACCAATTATAACGTCTCATTAATATCATTAATGCTCATAATGATTCGGTCATAAAAGGGAAAAGACATTGTACTTATAGATTCCTATATAAGGGAAAGAGATATCAATTGTACGGACACGTTCTAATTATTATTGGAATACAATTACTTTCTTTTGCTTAGTATTGGCTATTTTTGCTATCTCATATTCTAATTTCCTTTCTTGTCACTAAATAAATATAGAATTTCTTGATTATCAGTAGCCCGAGTACTTCTTAAAATAAGCTTTGACCGAATTACACAATTTTTGGTTAAACACTGGCATTCATCAAACTCGGGCAACAGTTTACAGATCTCGGTCTGGTATTTTTGCAAACTTTGTTCTTTGATTTGGAAAGTCCCTATGACTTGGTTGGCGACGAGCTGAGAGTCACAACGTAGTGTTACCCGTCTCGCCACGTACTTGAGTGCAAGCTTTAATCTTACATCACGGCCTCATACTCGGCCTCATTGTTAGTCATGTCCGGGCATCTTATGGACTGGATAACCACTTCGCCAGTGGGGACTTCGAGCACAAGTCCCAGCCCGAACCCCGACGCATTAGAAGCATTGTCGGTGTACAAAATCCATAGATCTTGCATTTGTGGAGAAGCGTGTACGGCTTCTTTTTTTACTTCGGGCATTATGTTTGCACTGAAGTCGGCGACGAAGTCAGCAAGGACTTGTGATTTTATCGCTATTCGCGGTTGATATATGATATCATGCTCACTTAATTCTATGGCCCACTTGGATAACCTGCCCGATAGCTCGAGCTTATGTAAAATGCTTTTCAAGAGGAAAGTTGTGACTACCGAAATAGGGTGGCACTGAAAATAGGGTCTAAACTTTCGTGAAGATACGACCAAAGCCATGGCTAATTTTTCGAGGTGGGGGTACCTCATCTCGGCATAGACTAAGGTTTTGCTAATGTAATAGATGGGAGATTGCGTACCTTTATCTTCTCAGACTAGGACCGCACTAACTTCCACTTCAGATACGGCGAGGTAGACGAGGAGGCGATCCCTAGGTTCTGCTTTGGAAATCAATGGCGGTGATGACAGGTAATTCTTTTACTCCTTCAAGGCTTGGACGCACTCTGAAGTCCACTGGAAGCCGTTGTCCTTCTTGACTATTCTAAAAAACTTGTGGCATCTATCGGATGATTGCGAGATGAATCTCGATAGGGCGGCGATATGGCCAATCAGCCTCTGAACCTGGTTTTTGCTGGTTAAGTGTTCTGGTAATCCGTCTATGGATTTGATCTGGTTGGGGTTGACCTCGATACGTCGTTGTGATACTAGGAAGCCCAACAATTTTCTTGAGGTCACGCCGAATGCACACTTTTCAGGGTTTAGCTTCATGTCGTACCGTCTACGTATGTCGTAGGCTTCTTTCAGATGGTCGATGGATCTTCTTTCCTTTTGGACTTGACCAACATATCGTCTATGTAGACTTCCATGGTCTTGCTGAGTTGATCTTTGAACATTTTGGTCACCAAGCTTTGGTATGTCACCCCTGCATTTTTTAGTCCGAAGAGCATAACTCTGTAATAGTACGTTCTTTGGTGGGTGATGAAGGTAGTCTTCTCCTGATCCTCCTCTTCCATGTGGATTTGATTGTAGCTCGAGTAGGCTTCTAAGAAGCACAGCAGTTCATGCTCGGTCGCGTCAATGAGCTGGTCGATATGAGGTAGTGGGAAAGATTCTTTGAGGCACGCTTTGTTTAAAGGCGAAATACATAAACGGATCCTCTAAGTTGTCCTCAACGATCAGCCAGACACCTCAACTGACCTATTTATCATTTTAACACTTCAATTGGCTATTAAGTGTATCTCGTGAACATCCGAGTCCGGCAAACTATATGCGTGAATTACACTCACTAGTGACATGTCAAATGAAAAAAAACTGACAACCATAATTAACAAAAAAATTAAAGAAAAGAAAAAGTACCAAAACCCTTTTTTAACCATTTAAGACGCTGACGCCTCTTCCAATTAAAAATACTCACGTATTTCCCAGCAACTTTAGTGGTACCAGAAAATTCAGTACTTCGCCCTTTCTTCTTCCCCTTTGCTCTTTGCTTCTCTATTTTCTTTCTCTTTCACTTGAACACACACAAAAACAAAGAACTTTATTTATTCAACTCTCTGACTCTGTATCTCTCCAATTTCTTTCTCTTCAAACTCCAATTCCTCTGGGTTTTTTTTATCTTTTCAAGGTACGTTACATTTTTTTCGTGTGATTTTTTGGTCCGTCTGTTTAATGCGATTTCATCAGCTATGTATAATAGTACTTATATAATACATATTTGTACCATGTGCGGGGTAAATTTTGTGTGGCAAAATGACGAACCAGAATGTGATTGTTTTGACCCAAGATCAGGATTCGACTCTTCTGTTTACAAAACATATGAAGACCCAGCAGCTGTAATCCATGAGTAAATGCTGCATAAAATGGGATTGAAGTTTTGTGGGCGGTCAATGAAACAGTTATTATGTCGTGGTTGTTATTAATTGTTACATTATTTTCAAGATTGAAGAAGAGGGGGCAGATTAATGGCGGAAAGAAGAGGCACTACTAATTTGGTGAAGATGGAATATTTTGGGAAGAAAGTCAAATTAATGTGTGAAAAATAAAATATAATGGGACCCACACAAAATAAAGTTAAATTTAAAAGAAAAAAGAAAAAATACCTTAATTTTGAGGGTTTCACGCGCTTAGAATTAAGTATAAAGCACACACTTTGCCATGTCAACGTGAAGGGTTCACGAGATCATACTTTAGTGGAGAAGAAGTGTTAAAATGATAAACGGGTCAGTTGAGGTGTCTCGTGGTCGTTTAGGACAGCTTAAAGGGGCAGTTTATGTATTTTGCCTTGTTTAAATCTATAAAGTCCACGCACATCCACCATTTTCTGTTCTTCTTTTTCACCATGACCACATTGGCGACCCATTGAGGGTATTTTGATTCTCTAATGGAACCATTTTCCAGTAAACTTTCGACTTTCTCGCGGACTGCATTATTTATGGCAGAATTGAATTTCTGCTTAACTTGTCTCGCCGAGGGGTGGAACGGGTCGACGCTCAATATGTGTGTGGAAATTTCCTTTGCGATGCCTGACATATCTGCATGGGAAAAAGCGAACAAGTCTACGTTAGCAGTTAAGAATTGACGGGATTTACATGGATCTTGAAGCCTGCAACCGATGTAGGCTTTCTTGTTTTGGTCGTTATCATCAAGTTGAATGGGGTCGAGGTCTTCTATGGTTGATCCCGCGGCCTCCACTATTTTGGGATCTCTGATGATGCCCTCTCTTTTGTCACAGCTCGACCTCGGCCCTGTTAATTGCTATGCGTCTTTTGCTTTGCCCTTCATTTGTTGGGTAGTTGTACAATCTAGGGCGATGCGGTAGCACTCTCAAGATGTGCGTTGTTCTCCCCGTATGCTGAATATTCCCCATGGGGTTGGAAATTTAATAACTTGGTAAAAGCTGGAGGGAATGGCCCTCGTGGCGTGTATCCAAGATCGTCCTATTATGGCATTGTACATCGTATCCCGATCCACTATGTGGAATGTGGTTTCCAAGGTGATACTGCCGGCCAGGATGGGGAGTGTGATTTCTCCAAATGTTCGTTCAACTGCATTGTTAAATCCTATTAGCGTGATACAGCGTGGCACTATCTTATCCTCGAGTTTTGTCTGCGTAAGTACTCAAGGGTGGATAATGCACGCGCAACTCCCATTGTCCACCATAATGTGTCTTACATTTGTATCTAATAATCGTAAAGTGATAACAAGGGCATCATAGTGAGGGAAAACCAAACCATGAGTATTCGACTTATCGAAGATGATACATTCTTCGAGTTTGTCATATCGTTCATGAGTGATCGACCACTTGAGTTTGTGGGTTGTGATGAATTTACGCTGTTGATCGATGTGTCATCGCCGCCGCCGATGATCATTTGAATGGTGTGAGTTGGTAAAGGCATTTTCGGCGGTCCCTGGTGTTGTTCACGTCCTCGGGCGAAGTTGGTCCTGCCGCGGTCGCTCATCAATTCTTTCAAGTGCCCTTGGTGAAGCATGTTTATGACTTCCTACCTTAGAGCGATGCAATCCTTAGTTTGGTGGCCTCGCTCTTAGTGGAACTCATAGAGTGCGTTTGACTTTCTGGTGCTTGGTTCTGACCTCATCTTTTGTGGCCACTTTACCTTTGGTCCGAGCTTCTCCAATATGTAGACTATTTCTGAAAGCGACACACAAAAATTGTTAGCGGATAATAAAGGGGGCATACCTTTCTTGTTCCGTAGAGTCCCTGTCCTTGGCCTAGATGGGCCTTCTTCGTGGCGGGAGGGCGGCATGATGGCGCTTCTAATATACAGTTGATGTCTTTCTCGATTAGGTCGTGGAGCTGCAAGATCCCTCCTATCATCGTTTCTTCGATCCTTCCTGGACTCGGCCTGTACCAAGGTCAACCGATGGGTTGGCCCATTCAGGTCGTCTTCATCAGCGCGGACCTCACCAGAGTAGGCGTTGTGTATTTCATCCCAAGTGGTTGAAGATACTTCATAAGCCGACATAAAAATTTTTTGGTCGCCCTCGAATCGTTCCTGTTCAGTCCATTGTGGAAAGCTGCTACAGCCATGCCCTCTGATACATTTGGCAAGTTCATCCGTACTCGGTTGAAACGAGCGAGGAGGTCCCTTAATCCTTCTCCGGGCGATGTTTTGATGGTAAATATGTCATTCACTCTTGCCTTGTGACGACCCAATGGGTCATCACCTGTTTCCTCATTCATTCCGCACTTCTGAGGCCTTGAAAACCTCACCTTTAGTTGTCTCGATCTACGTGCACAGTCCGGGCGCGTAGCCAGAAAGATTATATGTTAAATTCTGTGAAAAATTTCAAAATGTGGCTTTAAAATGATTAAAGTTGACCTTGGTCAACATTTTTGGTAAACGGACCCGGACCCGTGATTTGACGGTCCCGGAGGGTCCGTAGAAAAATATGGGACTCGGGCATATGCCCGGAGTCGAAATCCGAGGTCTAGAGCCCGAGAAAAGAATTTTTCTGTGAAATTGTTTTTCTGAAATTATTAAGGAAAATGGAAATGAAAATTGATTAAAAGACTATGGTATCGGGCTCGTATTTTGGTTCCGACGCCCGGAACAAGTCTTAAATATGTGTTAAGCGCTTTCTGTAAAGTTTGGTCGAAATCGGACGTCATTTGACGTGTTTCGGACCTAAATATCTAAAGTTTGAAGTTTATGAAGTTAGAATGAAAAAAATGATGATTTTGAGGTTTGATTCCTCGTTTATGATGTTATTTTAGCGATTTGATCGCTCGGTTAAGTTCGTAGGATGTTGTTGGGTTAGCGTGTGTGTTTGGTTAGGAGCCCCGAGAGCTCGGGAGTGATTCGGAGGTGGTTCGGAGTGGTTTTGCACTTAGAAATATAGCAGATTTTCTGCAATTTTTGCACAGACCTTTTCTTCTTCGCGATCGCGGCCTTAGGCTCGCGTTCGCACTGCCCATGGTGTTCCCCTTCTACGCGTTCGCATCTCCATAATCGCGATCGCGTAAGTCAAGTTCAGGACCCCAGAGACTTCCTCTTCGCGTTCGCAGTCAGATGTTCGCGAACGCATAGACTTGCTGCTCCCTCCATCGCGTTCGCGTGGCCTTTTACGCGTTCGCATATAACAAACCTGGACCCCCCAGCATTTCCTTCTACGCGTTCGCGTTATCTTCCACGCGTTCGCGATGACCTGCCCAGTTTACCCTTCGCGAACGCGGCCCCCTTCCCGCAAACGCGAAGGGCATTTTTTGCCCAGTGATTTTTAAAGCTCAAAAAACAGACCAGTGACGGGATTATTCCCAAATTTCACACGAGCTCTTCTTCTCCACAGCCCCTAGGTGACTTTTAGAGCGATTCTTCACCAAAGCTTCTTGGGTAAGTATTTTCTAACACGATTTCTTCATTTTCTATCATCATTTATCAAATTCCTAGACCTAAATCATGTAACTTAAGGTGTAAATTGGGGGGAAAGGGTAGAATTAGGGCTTTTCAATTTTCTGTGATTTAGACCTCGTTTTGGGGTCGAATTTGAAAACAAATTGTATATTCGGGCTCGTGGGGGAATGGGGGACATGGAATTGGTTCGAACCTCGGGTTTTGACCAAGCGGGCCCGGGGTCGATTTTTGGAATTTTGGGTAGAAAGCTTAGAAATTCATATTTAGGCATTGGGTTTAGTTTGTTTAGCTATTATTAATATTGTAAAGTCAATATTTTATAGATTTGACTGAGTTGGAGCCGAATTCGAGGGGTAAAGCTATACTAGAGGCTTGAGTTGATTTTGGAGCATTTGAGGTAAGTGTTTGATCTAACTTTGGCTTGAAGGAATAGGATTAGAGTGTTATTATTTGCTAATTGCTAAATGATCGAGTACGGTGTATAGGCATGGTGACGAGTATCTATGCACCGGTGTCTAGCATGACCGTGGGTCCTTGTATGTACTTATCCTGATATTGTTATGACTCTTCCATGTTAATTGATGAATTCTATGCAATGTGAAGAGTATGAGGACTAATTATGAATTGTAAATTCTTTGGAGCGTTGGCCCGAACGATAAAAAGACTATTGAGTAAGAAATGAAAGAAATAGAAAGTGACATGATTAATCCCTTGCCGGGATGTGAAAGTATTGTTGTTGCTCCCTTGCCGGGATTTAGCTGTTAAATGTGTAATTCCCTTGCCGGGACATTTTTTATTATTTGTTTATCCCCTCGCCCCGTTTGGTTGTGATTACTGTTTGGGTGAGGAAGAGTGATAATGCACGAAGGGTCATTCCGTGCCATGCTTTGATTATATTTGCACGAAGGGTCATTCCGTGCCATGTTTTGATTATATTTGCACGAAGGGTCATTCCGTGCCATGTTTTGATTATTTATGCACGAAGGGACATTCCGTGCTCTGATTTGATTATAATTGCACAAAGGATAATTCCATGCCATGATATGAGAGTTATGTGAGGGAAAGCACGAAGGGTGATGCCGTGCACTTTATTTGATTGCTTTTGGTGAGAATGAGAGTAAAAGCATGAAGGTTGATGCCGTGCAACTGTTGACTTTCCTGCTCTCATTAATTATTGTTATAGTCCTGTTGCTTACTTAAATTGTTGACTTTATATCCGGACTGTATTTCCCCCATAATATGCTCCCCTCCCTCTTAACTGTTTAATTTCTTTGTTCTTTTCTTTTATTGCATATATATATATATATTGAACTGCACAGGTTAGTTTGGTAGTCCTGTCTAGCCTCGTCACTACTTCGCCGGGGTTAGGCCAGGAACTTACCAGCACATGGGGTCGGTTGTGCTGATGCTACACTTCTGTGCTCTTTTGCACAGATCACGGTACCGGAGCAGCTTTTGGACCACAGCAGTAGGATATTGATCGGGAGCTGACTTCAGTCCAGGGACTTACGAGGTAGCCTAGCTGGCGTTCGCAGGCCGGAGTCCCTTTCCATGTTTTCAGTTTGTTTTCATTGTACCGAGACAGACATTTATGCATTTTCTATTCAGACTTGTTTGTAGCACTCTTTAGTAGTTTGTGAGATAGCGACACCAGTCTTGGGTAGAGAAATGTTAAACTTCCGCATTTTTGGGTTTTCAGTTATATATATTTTAAAGGCTTCCGCTTTTATTTAAATGACTCGTTATATTTATATTGTTATTGTTGAGGTGAAATCAGGGAATGTTTAAAATGTTTGGCTTGCCTAGCTCCGTTAGTAGGCGCCATCACGACTCCCGATGGTGGGAAATCCGGGTCGTGACAAGTTGGTATCAGAGCTCTAGGTTACATAGGTCTCGCTACTCACGGACAAACTTGGTAGAATCTGAGGGATCGGTACGGAGACGTCTGTATTTATCCCCAGAGGCTACGGAGTTAGGAAAAGTTTCACTTTTGTTCTTTCCTGTCGTGCGATTCTGTTTCTCAAATATTGATTGTCTTTCTACTCTGTTCTTTCGCAGATGGCGAGAACACGTGCTTCCTCTTCTACCGCGCAGCAGCCCGAGCCCCCAGCAGCAGCTCCTGCGAGGGCAGAGGCTGAGGCCGTGCCAGAGGCCGAGGCAGGGGCAGAGCTCAGCCCCGGGCAGCAGTCCCAGAGGTGGAGCTTCATATTGACTACGATGAGGAGGTTCCAGCCCCAGCAGCTCCGGTNCCTCGAGCCTCGGGTAGTTCTCGGCAGCAGGGTCCTCGCCCCATGATTCAGGCACCAGGTGATCCACAGCTTGCCCAGCCAGCTAGAGGCGGGGGTAGGGATCATAGAGATGGAGGTAGAGACCGTAGAGGTGGAGCTCGGACCGGCAGAGGTAGGGGTCAGCCAGTAGCAGATCGTCCCAGAGACATGGTTCAGGAAGGTGGGGCCCAACCCCGGTGTTATGCTTTGCCAGCCAGGCCAGAGGCTGAGTCTTCAGATGCTGTTATTACAGGTACTATTCTGGTCTGTGATAGGGATGCTTCAGTGCTATTTGACCCTGGGTCTACGTATTCATATGTGTCATCCTATTTTGCACCCTGCCTGACTATGCCCAGTGATGCTTTGGGTATTCCTGTTTATGTATCTACACCGGTGGGTGATTCTATAGTGGTCGACCGAGTTCATCGTTCCTGTGTGGTAGTGTTTGAGGGTCTTGAGACCCGTGTTGATTTATTGCTTTTAGACATGGTGGATTTCGACGTTATATTAGGGATGGATTGGTTGTCCCCGTATCATGCTATCTTGGATTGTCACGCCAAGACCGTGACCTTGGCTTTGCCAGATTTGCCCCGATTGGAGTGGAGACGTAGGGGACCCCCTAGGGTACATTCGGCCACCCGCAGTTAGTTGTTTCTT
>NW_017673778.1:37083-43701 GCF_001879085.1 Nicotiana attenuata
TATCTGGCGTATGTTCGCGATTCCAGCACAGAGGTTCCTTCTATTGACTCTGTTCCTATTGTTCGGGAGTTCCCCGAGGTTTTCCCTTCAGACCTGCCGGGTATGCCGCCCGACAGGGATATCGATTTCTGTATTGATCTGGCCCAGGCACGCAGCCCATTTCTATTCTGCCGTATCGCATGGCCCCGCCAGAGTTGAAGGAGTTAAAGGACCAGTTGCAAGATTTGCTAGAGAAGGGTTTTATCAGACCTAGTGTTTCTCCTTGGGGTGCGCCGGTGTTATTTGTGAAGAAAAAGGATGGATATTTGTGAAGAAAAAGGATGGATCGATGAGGATGTGCAATGATTACCGGCAATTGAACAAGGTGACGATAAAGAACAAGTATCCATTGCCAAGGATTGATGATTTGTTTGACCAGCTTCAGGGTGCAAAGGTGTTTTCAAAGATAGACTTGATATCTAGCTACCATCAGCTGAGGATTAGGGCGTCTGATGTCCCTAAGACAGCATTCCGCACTCGGTACGGGCATTATGAGTTTTTGGTCATGTCATTTGGGTTGACCAATGCCCCAGCAGCATTTATGGAGTTGATGAACCGAGTGTTCAGGCCATATTTGGACATGTTCGTGATAGTCTTTATTGATGATATTTTGGTGTACTCCCGCAGCCAGGAGGAGCACGAGCAACACCTCAGAGTGGTTCTTCAGACTCTGAAGGATAGTCAGTTGTATGCTAAGTTTTCGAAGTGCGAGTTCTGGTTGAGTTTGGTTGCATTTCTGGGTCATGTTGTATGAGCAGAGGGTATTCAGGTGGACCCGAAGAAGATTGAGGCAGTCAAGAATTGGCCTCGACCAGCATCAGCTACTGAGATTCGGAGTTTCTTGGGGTTAGCAGGTTACTATCGTCGGTTCGTGGAGGGGTTTTCATCTATTGCAGCCCCGATGACCAGATTGACCCAGAAGGGTGCCCAGTTCAGATGGTCAGATGAGTGTGAGGCGAGCTTTCAGAAGCTCAAGGCAGCTCTGACTACGGCACCGGTATTGGTTTTGCCCATAGGTTCAGGCCTTATACAGTTTATTGTGATGCTTCCCGTATTGGGCTTGGTGCGGTATTGATACAGGATGGCAGAGTCAATGCTTATGCTTCGAGGCACTTGAAGATCCACGAGAAGAATTATCCGGTTCATGATCTAGAGTTGGCAGCCATTGTTCATGCTTTGAAGATTTGGAGGCATTACCTATATGGTGTGACGTGTGAGGTGTACACTGATCACAAGAGTCTGCAGTACTTGTTCAAGCAGAAGGAGTTGAACTTGAGGCAGAGGAGGTGGTTGGAGCTATTGAAGGATTATGATGTTACTATTTTGTACCACCCGGGGAGAGCCAATGTGGTGGCCGATGCATTGAGTAGGAAGTCCGCCAGCATGGGTAGTCTTGTTTATGTTCCGGTCAGCCAGAGACCGCTTGCTTTGGATATTCAGGCCCTGGCCAATCGATTTGTGAGGTTGGACATTTCTGAGCCTAGTAGAGTGTTAGCTTGTATGGTCGCTCGTTCTTCATTATTGGAGCATATCCGTGATCGGCAGTTTGATGATCCCCATTTGTGTGTCCTGAGAGACACGGTGCAGCGTGGAGGTGCCACGAAGGTGACCTTAGATGATGATGGTGTTTTGAGGTTGCAGGGGCGAGTTTGTGTGCCCAATGTCGATGGGATTCGAGAGTTGATCTTAGCGGAGGCCCATAGTTCTCGGTATTCTATTCACCCGGGCGCCGCGAAGATGTATCAGGACTTGCGGCAGCATTATTGGTGGCGTAGGATGAAGAAAGATATTGTTGCATATGTGGCTCGATGTTTGAACTGTCAGCAGGTTAAGTATGAGCATCAGAGGCCTGGTGGTTTGTTTCAGAGGATTGAGCTTCCCGAGTGGAAGTGGGAGAGGATTACCATGGATTTCGTTACTGGACTTCCGATGACTCGGAAGAAGTTTGATGCTATTTGGGTCATTGTTGATAGGCTGACCAAGTCAGCGCATTTTATTCCTGTTGCAGCCACTTATTCATCGGAGAGGTTAGCTGAGATCTATATCGGGGAGATTGTTCGCCTTCATGGTGTGCCGATATCTATCATTTCGGACTGGGGTACGCAGTTTACCTCGCGCTTCTGGAGAGCAGTTCAGCAGGAGTTGGGCACCCAGGTTCAGTTGAGCACAGCGTTCCATCCTCAGACGGACGGCCAGTCCGAGAGGACTATTCAGATATTGGAGGATATGCTCCGAGCCTGTGTCATTGATTTTGGAGGCTCGTGGGACCAGTTTTTGCCTTTAGCAGAGTTCGCCTACAACAACAGCTACCAGTCCAGCATTCAGATGACTCCATATGAGGCGTTGTATGGTAGGCGATGTCGGTCTCAGTCGGATGGTTTGAGCCGGGAGAGGCTCGGTTATTGGGTACAGATTTAGTTCAGGAGGCCTTGGATAGGGTCAAGATCATTCAGGACGGGCTTCGTTCGGCTCAGTCGCGGCAAAAGAGTTATGCGGATCGTAAGGTTCGAGATGTAGCTTTCATGGTTGGTGAGCGGTTCTTGCTCCGAGTGTCGCCTATGAAGGGCGTGATGAGATTTGGGAAGAAGGGCAAGCTTAGCCCTAGATTCATTGGCCCATTTGAGATTCTCGATCGTGTGGGAGAGGTGGCTTACAGACTTGCCTTGCCGCCCAGCTTGTCAGCTGTGCATCCAGTGTTTCATGTGTCCATGCTTCGGAGGTATCACGGCGATCCAGCCCACGTGTTAGATTTCAGCACTGTCCAGTTGGACAAGGATCTGTCTTACGAGGAGGCCGGTAGCTATTCTAGACCGGCAGGTTCGACAGTTGAGGTCGAAGAGTTTTCCTTCGAGTGCGTGTCCAGTGGAGAGGTCAGCCTCCTGAGGCATCGACCTGGGAGTCCGAGTCTGATATGCGGNAAACACTTAGGGTCTTAGAGACTTTGCAGGCTAGTCATGGACAGTAAATAGTTAAGACATAGATCACAGATGTAATACAGAAAGCCCAACATTATCACATAATTAGGGGATTGAACAGATAATCACAAACAGGTTGGTTAAGTAACAAATAACTTGGTGAAGTGTAGACATGCTAATCACATATTGAACAGGCGACAGGGATATCGATTTCTGTATTGATCTGGCCCAGGCACGCAGCCCATTTCTATTCTGCCGTATCGCATGGCCCCGCCAGAGTTGAAGGAGTTAAAGGACCAGTTGCAAGATTTGCTAGAGAAGGGTTTTATCAGACCTAGTGTTTCTCCTTGGGGTGCGCCGGTGTTATTTGTGAAGAAAAAGGATGGATATTTGTGAAGAAAAAGGATGGATCGATGAGGATGTGCATTGATTATCGGCAATTGAACAAAGTGACGATAAAGAACAAGTATCCACTGCCGAGGATTGATGATTTGTTTGACCAGCTTCAGTGCAAGGGTGTTTTCAAAGATAGACTTGAGATCTGGCTACCATCAGCTGAGGATTAGGGCGTCTGATGTCCCTAAGACAATATTCCGCACTCGGTACGGGCATTATGAGTTTTTGGTCATGTCATTTGGGTTGACCAATGCCCCAGCCGCATTTATGGAGTTGATGAAACGAGTGTTCAGACCTTACTTGGATCTGTTCGTGATTGTCTTTATTGATGATATTCTGGTGTACTCCCGCAACCAGGAGGAGCACGAGCGGCACCTCAGAGTGGTTCTTCAGACTCTGAAGGATAGTCAGTTATATGCTAAGTTCTCGAAGTGCGAGTTCTGGTTGAGTTCGGTTGCATTTCTGGGTCATGTCGTATCAGTAGAGGGTATTCAGGTGGATCCGAAGAAGATTGAAGCAGTCAAGAACTGGCCTCGACCAGCATCAGCTACTGAGATTCGGAGTTTCTTGGGGTTAGCAGGTTATTACCGTCGGTTCGTGGAGGGATTTTCATCCATAGCAGCCCCGATGACCAGATTGACCCGGAAGGGTGCCCGATTCAGGTGGTCAGATGAGTGTGAGGCGAGCTTTCAGAAGCTCAAGGCAGCTCTGACTACGGCACCGATATTGGTTTTGCCCACAGGCTCAGGGCCTTATACAGTTTATTGTGATGCTTCCCGTATTGGGCTTGGTGCGGTATTGATGCAGGATGGCAGAGTCATTGCTTATGCTTCGAGGCAGTTGAAGATCCACGAGAAGAATTATCCGATTCATGATCTAGAGTTGGCAGCCATTGTTCATGCTTTGAAGATTTGGAGGCATTACCTATATGGTGTGACGTGTGAGGTGTACACTGATCACAAGAGTCTGCAGTACTTGTTCAAGCAGAATGAGTTGAACTTGAGGCAGAGGAGGTGGTTGGAGCTATTGAAGGATTATGATGTTACTATTTTGTACCACCCGGGGAGAGCCAATGTGGTGGCCGATGCATTGAGTAGGAAGTCCGCCAGCATGGGTAGTCTTGTTTATGTTCCGGTCAGCCAAAGACCGCTTGCTTTAGATATTCAGGCCCTGGCCAATCGATTTGTGAGGTTGGACATTTCTGAGCCTAGTAGAGTGTTAGCTTGTATGGTCGCTCGTTCTTCATTATTGGAGCATATCCGTGATCGGCAGTTTGATGATCCACATTTGTGTGTCCTGAGAGACACGGTGCAGCGTGGAGGCGCCACGAAGGTGACCTTAGATGATGATAGTGTTTTGAGGTTGCAGGGGGGAGTTTGTGTGCCCAATGTCGATGGGATTCGAGAGTTGATCTTAGCGGAGGCCCATAGTTCTCGGTATTCTATTCACCCGGGCGCCGCGAAGATGTATCAGGACTTGCAGCAGCATTATTGGTGGCGTAGGATGAAGAAAGATATTGTTGCATATGTGGCTCGATGTCTGAACTGTCAGCAGGTTAAGTATGAGCATCAGAGTTATGCGGATCGTAAGGTTCGAGATGTAGCTTTCATGGTTGGTGAGCGGTTCTTGCTCCGAGTGTCGCCTATGAAGGGCGTGATGAGATTTGGGAAGAAGGGCAAGCTTAGCCCTAGGTTCATTGGTCCATTTGAGATTCTCGATCGTGTGGGAGAGGTGGCTTACAGACTTGCCTTGCCGCCCAGCTTGTCAGCTGTGCATCCAGTGTTTCATGTGTCCATGCTTCGGAGGTATCACGGCGATCCAGCCCACGTATTAGATTTCAGCACTGTCCAGTTGGACAAGGATCTGTCCTACGAGGAGGAGCCGGTAGCTATTCTAGACCGGCAGGTTCGACAGTTGAGGTCGAAGAGTTTTCCTTCAGTGCGTGTCCAGTGGAGAGGTCAGCCTCCTGAGGCATCGACCTGGGAATCCGAGTCTGATATGCGGAGCCGCTATCCTCATCTATTTCCCGACTCAGGTACCTCTTTCTTTTGTCCGTTCGAGGACGAACGGTTGTTTTAGAGGTAGGGTGTGACGACCTAAAGGATCATCACCTGTTTCCTCATTCATCCCGCGCTTCCGAGGCCTTGAAAACCTCACCTTTAGTTGCCTCGATCTGCGTGCGCAGTCCGGGCGCGTAGCCGGAAAGATTATATGTTAAATTCTGTGAAAATTTTCAAAATGTGGCTTTAAAATGATTAAAGTTGAGCTTGGTCAACATTTTTGGTAAACGGACCCGGACCCGTGATTTGACGGTCCCGGAGGGTCCGTAGAAAAATATGGGACTCGGGCATATGCCCGGAGTCGAAATCCGAGGTCTAGATCCCGAGAAAAGAATTTTTCTGTGAAATTGTTTTTCTTAAATTATTAAGGAAAATGGAAATGAAAAATCATTAAAAGACTATGGTATCGGGCTCGTATTTTGGTTCCGACGCCCGGAACAAGTCTTAAATATGTGTTAAGCGCTTTCTGTGAAGTTTGGTCGAAATTGGACGTCATTTGACGTGTTTCAGACCTAAATATCTAAAGTTTGAAGTTTATGAAGTTAGAATGAAAAAATGATGATTTTGAGGTTTGATTCCTCGTTTATGATGTTATTTTGGCGATTTGATCGCACGGTTAAGTTCGTAGGATGTTGTTGAGTTAAGTGTGTGATTGGTTAGGAGCCCCGAGGGCTCGGGAGTGTTTTCGGAGGTGTTCGGGGTGTTTTTAAACATAGAATGATAGCAGATTTTTCTGCAATTTTTGCTCAGATAATTGCTTCTTCGCGTTCGCAGCACTCAGCTCGCGTTCGCGTACCAGTGGGCTTTCCCTTCTTCGCGTTCGCGGACAAGTCCCCGCGTTCGCGTAGCCTTGGTTTCCCCTTCACCGCGTTCGCGAGCCCCATCTCGCGTTCGCGTACTAGCAAATCCCGGACCCAGCCCCATCCTTCTATGCGTTCGCGACTAGCATCTCGCGTTCGCGATGCTTTGACTCATCTACCCTTCGCGAACGCGGCCCCCTTCCCGCGAACGCGAAGGGCATTTTTGCCCAGTGATTTTTAAAGCTCAAAAACAGACCAGTGACGGGATTATTCCCAAATTTCACACGAGCTCTTCTTCTCCACAGCCCCTAGGTGACTTTTAGAGCGATTCTTCACCAAAGCTTCTTGGGTAAGTATTTTCTAACTCGTTTTCTTCATTTTCTATCATCATTTATCAAATTCCTAGAC
>NW_017673778.1:44225-79798 GCF_001879085.1 Nicotiana attenuata
CTGCTCTCATTAATTATTGTTATTGCCCTGTTTCTTACTTAAATTGTTGACTTTATATCCGGACTGTATTTCCCCCATAGTATGCTCCCCTCCCTCTTAGCTGTTTAATTTCTTTGTTCTTTCCTTTTATTGCATATATATATATATATATATATATATATATATATATATATATATATATATATATTGAACTGGACAGGTTAGTTTGGTAGTCCTGTCTAGCCTCGTCACTACTTCGCCGGGGTTAGGCCAGGCACTTACCAGCACATGGGGTCGGTTGTGCTGATGCTACACTTCTGTGCTCTTTTGCACAGATCACAGTACCGGAGCAGCTTTTGGACCACAGCAGTAGGATATTGATCGGGAGCTGACTTCAGTCCAGGGACTTACGAGGTAGCCTAGCTGGCGTTCGCAGGCCGGAGTCCCTTTCTATGTTTTCAGTTTGTTTTTATTGTATCGAGACAGACATTTATGCATTTTCTATTCAGACTTGTTTGTAGCACTCTTTAGTAGTTCGTGAGATAGCGACACCAGTCTTGGGTAGAGAAATGTTAAACTTCCGCATTTTTGGGTTTTCAGTTATCTATATTTTAAAGGCTTCTGCTTTTATTTAAATGACTCGTTATATTTATATTGTTATTGTTGAGGTAAAATCAGGGAATGTTTAAAACGTTAGGCTTGCCTAGCTCTGTTAGTAGGCGCCATCACGACTCCCGATGGTGGGAAATCCGGGTCGTGACATGCCTCCGCCTTTTTGGCCCCAGCATGGGCTGCTACAAACTTGTCGGCCATCTCTTCGAATGTTTCGATGGAGCATGCGGGCAGTTGTGAGTACCAAGTCAATGCTCCTCCATTGAGGGTCTCACCGAACTTTTTCAACAAGATGGAGGATACTTGTTCTTTGGCGAGATCATTTCCTTTTACCACCGTAACGTAGTGAGTCGCATGGTCCTCGGGGTCGGTCGTACTGTCGTATATCTTCAGATAAGGCAACATCGTGAAAGTCTTTGGTATGGCATGCAGGGCAGCTCCATCACTGTAGGGTTGTTCGACGAACCGACCATCATCTCTTTTTGGCAAGAGTTTCGGGGCACCTGGTATTTTGTCGACTCTTTCTTGGTGCTCCCTCATTTGATCCCGAAGCATTTTGTTTTCATTTACCAGTTTTTTCATCTTCTTCAGAATGGCTCTGAGGGTGTCGCCACCTGCATTATTAACATTGTGAGTGATACCTGTAACCAGAGGGAGCAGGCCGTGCTGCTCGGCTATTATTGGTGCAATGCAAGTCCTTGCATTTTCTATAAGTGCCTCATGGGCGGGCTTGTCGAAGATGCTGGTCAGCGACTTTGTCAGCCAAGCCTCAAGCAGTTTCTTCACTACTGGTGGTGCCTCTTCCATTTTGAACGTGGAAGCTCATTTACCGCGAGATGTCGTGATACTGCCCTGAGGAATAGGCGACCACTTCTCCTGGGAGAGGCGTTATATCTTCGCCTTCCGTTTCAGAAACCTCGTTGATGGAGCTCAAGAGGTTTGTAGTAAGGTCTGCCACTGCCTTCATTCTTTCTTCTCCCTTACCTGCCATATCAGTTGTGTGTACAGGGAATTAGAGGTTTTGCCCCTTTATTTTTTTATTTTTTTTTGAACTGTCTAGTTATGGATCTAGAAGAAACTGAAATTTAACTAGGAAATCCTCACAGACGGCGCCAAATTATTTGACAAAAATTGTGTAAACCCTTGATTAAGCTAATTGATTTTGTGTAATGAGGAGTAAAACCCAGTTAATGATAATAAACTCAGATTTATATCGGTTGACACAAACAACGAAGACAGTATTGAGAGGAGACTAAATGCGGTATGCATTCAATGTTTTAAGATGATTATTGATGGAAGAATATCAAGCAATAAATGGCATTAAAGTAAATAAGGAGAAGAATTCACCCAATATAGAATGAGGTGGATGATTTCTCCTTCTGACAATGATGAATGATAGACAAATACTAGAATATAAGGACTCTTCTAGGATCTGGTGAAAAAGTATGGAATAATAGTCAATCGAATCTCTTTAGAAAGGTAGTATTTGTATTTTATCTCGAGAGAGTCTGCTTTTCAAAGAGTGTTCTTATCAGAGAATATTACATGTCTTTCACCTTATCTATTTATCTATTTATATAGAATATTCTCCTAAAGATCTTATTACAAAACTAGCCATTACTGTTGCTCTTGACATTTGATCTTGGCCGTCATTGACTGCTCGGCTATGAAAATTGCTTGGTAGGCGACCTCGGTCGAATTACTTTTTGTAATACCTCTTCATGCTAAATCTCCTCGAGACAGATTTTGATCCGTACAATAGGTTTTCTTAACTTTTCCTTTTGTTTTGTTTCTCCGCCTTAGTACGTCCAGATAGACTGATTGAGCGAACGAAAGATTAAACTGAAAAGCTCTTACTGGAAACTAAAAAGAGCAAGAGGATGCAGATCACAAGTTTTTATGCGTAAACTTTACACAATTTTCTTAATTTCAAGGTACCATAAGGTAAAATTTCAATAATTGAACCTTACACTAACAACAATATATTCACCACCAATCTGAAATTTCTTAAAATTTTCTTTTAGTCCAAATATTCACAAGGTGATTTCATCTCATTGTTATGTTAAATAAGCTTTACGGCTTTCATAAGCTACTACAAAAAAGTTATCTACTTGGTTTTGAGGTCGGTGAAACTAGAGAACGAGAAGGGGAAAATAAAAAGGCATCCTTATAACAAATTTTATAAGTTTGTCCTCCCCTTCTCTATTCACTTCAATCCCGACTAAATTATATTACCACCTCAAAATTTTATATTCCAATCTATACAGTCATTTTTTGTTCTTCAATTGTATTTCATAATCTTTTGTTTCCACTTGTTGGGGCAAATTGGTGCATGTTCGAATTATCTTCACCTGCCGGCCTCAAATGATTTTGGACTGTGGTTGGTCTTGATTCCATTTCACTCTAAGACACTACTAAAAATTTGTCAAAAATCGACTAAGGTGGATCGACCAACTTTGGTCGGTCAAAAAACCAGCCAAAAAATCGATCAAAGTTGGTCAGTTTTTGAAAATATTTTTTTAATTTTTTCTTTTTACGAAACCGACCAACTTTGGTCGGTTTTCTTTGGCGCAAAAATGCAGGAAACTATATTTGATTCCCGCAAAATTTATTTTTCAAGAAACCGACCAACTATGGTCAGTTTTTCATTTAAATAAATAAAAATTAGTATTAAAAAATCAACCGAAATTGGTCGGTTAATTCGGCCGGTCATTTTAAAAACTGACCAACTTTGGTCGGTAATTTTATTTTTTAATAAAATCGACTAACTTTGGTCGGTTATTTTCGTGCGAAAATACAATTAAAGAGTATAAATCAAATAAAAGACAGTCTTAAAATGAAATGCACCAATGGTCTAGTGGTAGAACAATATGCTGCCACAATACAGACCCCGGTTCGATTCCCAGATGGCGCATTTTTTAATTCAATAATAAATAATTAAAATACCGACCAACTTTGGTTGGTTTTTTCGGCAAAATTTTTTTTTTTGAATTTAATTGACCGACTTCCGACCAACTTTGGTCGGTATGCTCTTCCGACCTTCAAAATACCGTCCACACGTAAATGGTCGCGTTTTGGACGGTTATTGGCCATTACCGACCAACTTTAATCGATTATTCAGGACGACATTGCCCGAACTTCTAGTAGTGAGATAATGTAATTGGTAGTATAACTAACACTTGTTTTACCTGCTAAATATTAAGTGTGCAAAAAAAATTCTCTCTAAGTCATTCAAAAAGTAATTAAAAGTAACTTTATATTCATAATAAATAAAATTACTAACCCATAAAATAAGACAAATAATATTTTATATCTGGTTAGATTATGGTAATATCATGATTTTTAATTACACTATCAATGGGTGTAAATTAAATTCTAAGTAATATTGGACTATTTGAAGTGTAGTGCCAGCTAGAGGGTAAAGCCAATGAAATAATTGCTTTAGGTCCCGAAATTTTTAGGGCCCCATTTTTTAGATTAATAATAGGTTAATACTAAGGTGATTTGTCCAAAATATATTTGAATATTTATGGTAAAAAAGTATAAGATTTTCTAAAAAAGAATAGATATTATTATTTAGTCAATGTGACTTATGATGACTAATACTTAATTTGCACTCTCATATTAATATTCTTCTTCTTTTTCTTTCTCAAAATAAAATTTGTGTTTTCTATTCTCTTTTTTCCCTATTACTAAGGTATCTATCCTCTAAAAAGATAAGGGATGAAAGTCTGTACAAGTTTACCTACACTAGATGTCTACACCAGGCCAATAAATATAAGATATATCTCATGCACTCATATTTTTTTACATTTACCGTAGTTGAGTGATATAAATTTTCACTTTGATTTGTTCATTCTCAAGGTTAATTATTTGGTTAGGTGCAAACTCCCGTCAGATGAGTTTTTATCAATAGAAGACGTGAATAAATTAAAACCGCTTCATTTTCATTTTTTTAAGCATGGCAGCAACAATGAAATTTATCCTATATCAAGTTAGTGACTTCTAGAATCAAGTTCTAGTGTACTAACATATTAGTATTAGTTTTTCATTTAAATTTAAAATTTATTAATTTTAAATTTAAGGCCCCTCAAAAGAGTTTGTCTTTAGGCCTCTAATATTGTGGAGCCGCCTTGTTGAAGTGACAAATTCGATGATTGATAAGAAAGCCACGAGGCAAGATATGCATATCAAAATTTTATCAGTCACTATCTTTTCATCACCGAAATATTAAACCAAATTTATTGAGAAAAATGAGACAAAACCATAATTTCACAAAATTAATTAGCAGCCATATATATATATATATATCCCAACGTACTAATCTTCTCAATAAAACTACAGAAAACTCAGTGGCACTCTAACCATGGTAATTAAGAAACTTGGCCTATGATTTAAGACTCCCTAATCATTCTTTATGTCCAACGGCAGCACCAAAGGAGAAGGAGAAGGAGCAGGAGTAGAATTAGAAGAAACATTAGTAGTAGCAGATTTAGAAGCATCACAATAACCCCTCAAGATATTTGTTTGTTCAGGAGTGAACCCAAGGGTACTTAGCATAGTAGGCCAACAATGATGTGTAATAACAGAAATGGCTTGGCAACAAGGTAAGTCAATATCAATTTTGCCAATTGTGAAATAAGCAACTATTTCATTTGTGCAAGATTTTATCTCCCCATGTGCATTCCAACACTCTAGTATACTTCCTTCATCAACTTGGTCAAGTGTTGCTAGTATTATTGGTATTTCTCTAGCTGAATTAACAGGGCTCAAACCTGTTGTTGAACAAGTAAGTATGATTAAGAAGACTCTGCAATATTTTAAAGCCATGTTGACAAAGTGAATGGATGTGTATTTTTCAGAAGGAAAAGATAAGGAATGTTGCAAGTAAAATAGGGGCTTTTATAGGGCTTTAGGGGGGGAGGAGAGGACTCTTTTGAGTAAATGATATTTTGAAACTTATGTCTTTAGTGGCACCTAAAAGACATGGAAGAAGATAAAGGGATGCTATAATTAAGTAAACATTAAATGACAAGTCCTATAATTCGGTAATGACCTAAGACATCCTATTTTGCCTTAAGTGCTTGTGTTTTGTGCTAAACCCTACAAGTGCGTGTAAAGGGTGATATTGCCTCTAGTTGTGGGATTAAACATGTTGGAAAGTATACAAATAATATATACTCCCTCCATTCACTTATAATTGTCCACTGTTGACTTTGCACACCTCTTAAGAAATAATAAAGTGAAATACATAAACGGCCCCTCTAAGTTGTGCACAACGACCAGACAAACACCTCAACTAAACCCTTTACCATTTAGACACTTCAAGTGTCCATTAACCAGATCCAATAAACACTCGCAACAGATCATATACGTGAATTACACTCGCTAATGACGTGTCAAATGAGCCAATTAATGAACGACACGTGTAATTTGTATTGAGAATAATTGATGTAATATTTATAAATGTGTAGTTGAGTTTTTTAATCAGGTAGCTGGGTTAGTTAGCTGACTAGTTGAGTAACTTGTAGTGTTATTTCTGTAGTTAGTAGTCATTTTAGTTTCCTTCCCAATTACACGTGTATATAATGTGTTTAGACGTGAGATAATAAAGTTAGTCTTCATTTTCCCAACTCCTCTGGTTTCCAGAATGTTCTCCGAAGCTCATCCTAGCTCATCAATGGAGGTCTATGGATAATTGACCTCCAATTTCGACATGGTATCAGAACGGAGCTCCTAATCTCCGATCCAGTTTCAATTCACATCTTATTCTCCTTTTTCGCTGCTCTCATCTGATCTAAAATCACAGATCGGAAGTTTTTTCTGGAAGGTTTTCAGTGTGCAAATTTTCTGAGATTCATTGATTCACAAGGTCTCAATCTTCAATTAACTCACACTTCTGATATGCTCTACCTCATCTCATGGCTGGAGACAAAGAAACTCAAGACACCGCTGCAATTTTGGATTCAACTAATCCACTATACATGCGTCCATCGGAAAGTGCTGGAATAGTTTTGGTACCGGTAGCATTTGACGGCACCGGATATAGATCCTGGAGGAGAGGTATTCTTAGAGCTCTCTCCGTGAAGAACAAGGCCGGATTTATCACCGGAAAGTGTAAGAAACCTAATGCCGGAGAGGCGACCTATGATCAATGGGCATGGTGCGATGACATGGTGACATCGTGGATTCTAAACTCACTCTCAAAGGATTTGGCTGATGGTTTACTGATGTTCTAAACGTCAATACCACACAAGAGGGGGGGTGATTTGTGTGCTACCCAATTTTCGCTCTAGAAGAACCTGGTTCTTCTAGATGTACTAACTATTGTTGTTTGCGGAATAATAAATACAGAAAATAAAGAACATAGAGATTTTTACGTGGAAAACACCTGGCTCAAAAGGTGAAAAAACCACGACCTACTACTCAGTAGGATTTTCCCAAACTTCCACTAAAATCACTGAGCCAAAACAGCATTTACAAAACTCTTTGTAAACCTAAGGATTAACTCTAATCCCGTTGTGGCAACCAGCCTCTAACTGCTGCGACAACTTCAAGTTAACTCTAACTTGAATACTCAATATACCTATTACAATTGCTTCTAGATAAAGCTGAAAGGTACAATATGAAACACCTACTACAATTGAACTAAAAATAAAGAAAGACACATAAAACTCTTTATGGAGCTGGTTCTTCAATCTGGTTCATAAAGCTTCAGGTTTGCACACTTGAATCACACACGAACTGCTTGCAAAAAACCTTGCTATTTTGCTCCCAATTCACGTTTGACTTCTGCGTTTTTGTGCAACCCCTTTAATGTGAGAACATCCTGCAATTTATAGAGTTAGTAGATGAAGAAATAACTAGAGTTCTGATGCAACTCTTCCTTGGTGGAAGAGTTCTAGTTGATTTCAACTTCTAACTCCTTCCCTATCTTGAATAGTGTTCTCTTTGATTAAGGACTCCTTCTCCTTATCAATTATGCAACCTTTTCGATCAGGAGATATTAAATACACCAAGTTAAGCTTATCTCCTTCACGTGCATCCCACATGTTTGAATCTGCCCGTTTTTGTGAACCTGAGGGTAGTCGGACCACGTGGAGTCGGACCGTTGGTTCATGTCTAGTACGTTCCTTTGTCAGTTCTTACAAAACTTAACCTTTACGTTCGGACCAAACTAAACCTTTCCCCTTTTTGATGATGACAAACACTGTTCTTTTCATACACTTAGGCCCTACCAGAACTCAGCTCAAACATCAACACAATGTTAGAAACATTTTTCCTTTATATCACTTATCATCAAGGACCAGGTACATTAGGTTATAAACATCACTGTTCAAAGTGTAAACATCACTTGTTTAAAGCACAACCTTTTTCCCCCTTTTGGCATCATCGAAAAGTTGCATAAAAAATGTGAGATAACCAGATTTTAAAACTTACTCATGGCCACTGGGGCTACTTCAAATGCAATCATGAATTAATCATCATAGATCAAGCTAAGAATTTTAACCATCAAAGAAATATAAACAAACAGTTAGAGAAAAATACAGTGAATTTATTGATGATTTATAAGATTCTACCACAAAGCATAAGAAGAAATAAAAATACTGAAAACATGAGCAAAAGAAACAAAGTCCCGAATTGGGTCACTGGTTGATCTACACTAGGTTAGGATTTAAGGCTTGGAAGAGGTAGGGGCTGGGTTATTTGCTTGGAGAAGTTTCAGCATGTCTTGAAGAATTCCATCATTCTTCTCCTTTTCCCTTGCAAGTTCAGTTCTGAGAACATCTCTCTCAGATTCTACCTCAACCAATCGTGTCTTCAGCCTTGCTATCTCAAATCCTTTGCCTCACTCTCATGTACCAAGACTCTGACTTTGCTATTGATAGGTGTCTTTTTAGATGAACCAGGTTTATTAAGAATGACATTGACTTCATAATCGCAAGCAAGCAGAGTATTAACCCCACTTCTTCATAGGTACCTTGAAATGTGCAAGCACAGTTGTGAGAATGAAACCATAGGGAATGGCATGAGTTTTGGTGCCATTGATAAACCTATCAGTAGGTCCAAGAGGGTTTCCTGTTCAGATGAAACAGGTTCATCTATATTTCTCAAGTTGAACCTACCCCTCAGCAGCTTCCCACTTCCCCATGTTTTGCTCACACTCTCTTCTATTTAGTAAATTCCTCTCCCCAAACAACCATTGCACCAGTTTCTTTTGTTCGACCAACAGGAGTGGGTGAAGAATCAACCACTCTTTTACCCTTTCCTCTCACAACACTCCTAGCACCCTTGCTCTCTTTTTCTTTTTCTTTTTTTTTTATTTTTACCACCAACTTCTCCAGATTTTGTAGTCTCAACACCTGCTATAGATCCTACCAGTACAAATCTATTCTCTAAATTTGCAGCCACTTCAAAAATTATCTCAGGAGTAACTTTAGAATCAGAAGATACCTGTTCAGTTTCGGAATACCTACTTTCTTCCCCCTTAGTAGCAGACTTAAATGAATCTTCAGATTTCTGGGATTCTTCTTCCCTACCTGCTTTCAATTTCTTGTTTATTTTCTTTATCTGCTCTCCTTCAGCGACAATCTTACGAGCCATCATCTTTTCTTAGAGATTGGTGTTGTAGAAGGTGTGGAAGTGGTTTTCTGTGGTGGTGATGAAGGATTTTTAGAGGTGTTCGACATATCTGGGCTAGGGTATGGAAGAGAAGAGAATTAGATTGTGTTTGGAAGATGAAAGAAGAATGAGAGTTTTTTAATCGCTTGAGAGAGATGAAGTAAGGAATACACTAAAGCTGATCAATATACAGGGGAATAATTGATGGGGTAACTACAGCTTTTCAGACTCTTAGAAGTTTTAATCAAACTGAAATTCAGCTTTGAAGAGACATTAGAGTGTATCCCTAGAATCTAGGTACTTCCATTCAGTTGGGACTCTTTTAAACGGGACTGGTTCACTTGTAACGGATAAGTCCAAAAGAAGTTTGGTATTTGGTAGGACTCTGCTCATGATCCAAATATAGTTATTTCAAATTATGCAGAGTGTAGAAAACATACCGTGTTATCTTGATGAACCAGGTTCTTCACTGAAAATTCTCTTGTGTAAGTCTAAATTTGCCAAAATAGAGAAAATATCATTAGAGATTAATGAATTATTTTAGAACATGGCACAAGAGTATACTATGAAAAGTATGAGACTGAGCAAGATTTAATCTAATTATACAATTTACTGACTTTCTAACCAAAATTTGTTTTTCATTTTTTTTTCATTTTTTTCGTTTAACCTTGAACTGGTCCTTTTAGGTGATCTTAATCATCCCTAATTCCAACCTGTTCCTCTCAAAGTGATCTCTACCTAAGGCTTTTATGAAGATGTCAGCAATTTGCTTGTCAGTAGCAGAAAACTCCATAGTGATCAAGCTTTTCTCATAGTTGTCCCTCAAAAAATGGTGTCTAACATCTATGTGCTTAGTTCTCTTGTGATGAACCGGATTCTTAGTCATACTAATAGCACTAGTGTTATCACAGAAAATAGGGATGGAACCAACTTCAATACCAAAATCCATCAACTGTTGCTTGTTCCACAACAATTGAGCACAATCATGAAGCAGCAGCAACATACTTAGCTTCAGCAGTAGAAAAGGCCACTGAATTTTGCTTTTTAGTAGCCCATGACACAAGACATGAACAAGGAAGTGTGCCATACCTGAGGTGCTCTTCCAATCCACTAGGAAACCTTCATAATCAGCGTCAGCATATCCCACTAGATTAAAATTACTACCTTTTGGATACCAAAGACAAAGGTCAGTGGTGCCTTTCAAGTATCTCAATATTCTCTTTACATTAGTCAAGTGGGACTCCTTTGAATTTGCCTGAAATCGAGCACAAAGACCTACACTGCACACAATGTCAGGTCCGCTAGTAGTGAGATATAAAAGAGAACCAATCATTCCCCTATACAACTTCTGATCAACAGATGAACCAAGTTCATCTATATCCAATTTCGTGGATGTTGCAATAGGAGTGTCAATTTCTTTGGATGTTCCTTCCTGGTTTTGTTACTGAGGAATAGGTTCATGGACAGGTTCCCTCGAGGTTGGAGGATCAGTTCCTCTCTAGTCAGTTCCCCCTGTCATGTTGCCCTGGGTGGAGGGACCTGTTCCATCACATGTTCCTTCCTGTGATGCTTCTTCAGACTGGACTGTGGTTTCACCATTTGAATTTCTTATCAGCCCAATCTCTTCATTATCTTGCTCCTGCCTCTCAGAAAGAATGTTAGTTTTAAAAAATAACATATACAATTTTTCTACACACATAGTTCTTTTATTGTATATCTTATAAGCTTTACTATGTGAAGAATATCCCAAGAATACTCCCTCATCACTTCTGGGATCATACTTACTTAGGGAGTCTTTGCCATTATTGTGCACGAAGCACTTGCATCTAAATGCCCTAAGATGGGATATATTTAGCTTTCTCCCTTTAAGTGACTCATAGGGAATCTTCTTAACAAGAGGTCTAGTCATGCAACTATTTATGATGTAGCATGCAAAAATTCAGCAAACTTAGCATTTTTTAAATTCGGTTCCATGATCAGACCTAATTGATACAGTATGATTACCTAGTTGTTTCTAAGTTTTTCTAACAAAAGAAGTAAACATGTCAAATGCTTCATCTTTAGATGTTAAAACCAATGTCCAAGTAAACCTAGAGTAATCATCAACAAGCACCATCACATATCTTTTACCACCTCTGCTTAATGTTCTCATTGAACCACAAAGATCCATATGGACCAGTTCCATCGTTCTGGTGGTGCTTACCACCTTTTTGCATTTAAAAGTGGATCTTGCCTGCTTCCCCCTTGCACAAGCCTCACAAACTTTGTCTTCCTTGAACTTGATGTTAGGCAGCCCTATCACCAGGTCCTTGGAGACTAATTTGTTGAGTTGACTCAGACTTGCATGTCCAAGTCTCTTGTGCCAAAGGAGGGGATCATTGTCCAACACACTTAAGCAAGTGAGTTCATTTTCTGAAAGTGTGGACAAATCTACAATGCATGTATTGTTTACTCTTTTTCCCTGCAAAACAATCTTATCAATGGTAAGATTAATCACAAAATATTTGGTAGAGGTGAATGCTACCAAGTAATCTCTATCACATAATTGTGCTACACTGATTAGACTGTACTTTAGGCCATCTATCAAGTAGACATTCTCAATAGAGTGAGAATCAGTCTTACCTACCTTTCCAACCCCAATGATCTCACCTTTTTTTTTCATTTCCAAAGGAGACATTACCTCCTTTGAGGTCCTCAAGTGAAAGGAACTGGTTCTTGCTTCCTGTCATATGCTTTGAACAGCCACTATCCATGTATTATATTTGGCTGCTCCCCTTCACTTGGACCCGCAAAAGGAAATCAGGGGTTAGTCTTAGGAACCCAAACTAGTTTGGGTCCCTTTCTATAGGCAAAAGGGTGAATCAAATTCTTTTTAGCCCAACCTGGCAGCCTATTTTTCCCTTGAACAAATTCTTTATTCTTTTGACTAGCCTTTTCTTTTGCAATTCATTCACGTTTATAGTGACCAGTTTTACCACAGTGTGTGCAAATTATGTTCTCAGGAAGTGTGAGGTACTTGCTTTTGGGATCCCACTTAGGTGCAGGGGTCCCGTAGCCAAGTCCTCTCTTATTGCTACTATGGTGTTCATGTAGCCATGAAAGTGCATCGGAGGACCTATTCCATTTACAGGTTCTGTCTAGCTCGTGCTTAACCTTGCTTAGATCCTCCTTAAGGACTCTTATCTGCTCATCTCTTTTGTACAACTCGTCTTTCATTTTTCCTAGGTTTTCTTCTAATGTGAGTTGTGTGTGATCAGCCTTCGTTTTACCTGTTCCTAATTTCAGTTTTAGATTTTCAGATCTTAGCTCTAGGACAGTGGTGTTAAGTTCATGAACCTGGTTCTTTAACTCAGCATTTTTACTATCACTTTCACTAGCCCTAAATTCCAGATTTTTGCACTTAGCTTTCAAAATCACACTCCTTAGACAGTTGTTTGTTTTCATTGTTTAGATCCTCAGATTCATCAATGAAATCCAGGAGTAACTCAGATAGCCTTTCTTTAGACAAAAATTTAATCTTGTCTTTGAGATGAATTATACTTACCTCAGATTCCTCATCGGATTCTCCAATTGCCATAAGTGCTTATTCATCTCCATCTTCATCCTCTGAGTCCTCATCTGAGCTTTCTCCCCAGGCACCAACCATAGCCTTTGTTGATCCTTTGTTCTTCTTGGGTTGAACCTGTTCCTTCTTCCTGTTCCTTCGTTCAGCTCTTTCCTTCTTCCATTCAATTTCCCATTGAGGGCAATTTTTGATGTGGTGATCAGTCTTCCCACACTTGTAACACCCCTCACTGGTTTGTTTTTCAGGAGCCCTTGTTTGTTGTAGCTTCCACTTCTTGAAGGACCATTTCCTCTCATTAGGTACTTCTTGAAATCCTTTGTGATCATGGTTATTTCATCCTCCTCTAGATCAGTACCTTCAGTGATTCTGAATGCCATGCTCCTTTCCTTCTTGGGTGCATCCATCTTCATGGTTTGCCTTCTAAGTTCATAGGCAGTGAGATTTCCAATTAGCTCATCCAACTTAAGAGTGGCAATGTTCTTTGATTCCTGAATAGTTGTGATTTTGCTTTCCCAAGAGATTGGCAGTACCCTTGTCAAAATCTTCTCAACTTTGTCTTCTTCAAGAATAACCCTTCCAAGAGACTTAAGTTCATTTGTCAGTGTGGTGAACCTTGTATACATCTCTTGGATGGTTTCCCCTTCCTTCATGGTGAAATTCTCATATTGAGAATACAGCAGTGTTCCTCTAGACCTCTTCACTTGAGGTGTTCCTTCATGAGCCACTTGCAAAGTGTCCCAGATTTCCTTAGCAGTGGTACAACTTTGAATTCTACTGTACTCGTCTGGACCAAGTCCACACACAAGCCATTTCTTGGCCTTTGCATTCTTTTCCCACTTTCTCAAGTCCTCAGCATTGCAGTCAGCTCTTATTTTTGGCACATCTACTCCTTCAGCATTCTTCTTCATGGTAGCTAGGGGACCATCAGTGACAATGTCCCATAGCTGATAGTCTTCTCCGATGATATGATCTCTCATCCTGTTTTCCCACCAAGAGTAGTAGTGGCCATTAAAGAGTGGAGGCCTATCAGTGGATTGCCCTTCCCAGTTTTCAGGTGGTGCGCTCATCTTGATCTGTTCCTAAGGTGTTAGCCTCTTCAAGGATAACCTTCTCTGATACCAATTGATGTTCTAAACGTCAATACCACACAAGAGGGGGAGTGATTTGTGTGGTACCCAATTTTCGCTCTAGAAGAACCTAGTTCTTCTAGATGTACTAACTACTGCTGTTTGCGGAATAATAAATACAGAAAATAAAGAACATAGAGATTTTTACGTGGAAAACACCTGGCTCAAAAGGTGAAAAAACCACGACCTACTACTCAGTAGGATTTTCCCAAACTTCCACTAAAATTACTGAGCCAAAACAGCATTTACAAAACTCTTTGTAAACCTAAGGATTAACTCTAATCCCATTGTGGCAACCAGCCTCTAACTGCTGCGACAACTTCAAGTTAACTCTAACTTGAATACTCAATATACCTATTACAATTGCTTCTAGATAAAGCTGAAAGGTACAATATGAAACACTTACTACAATTGAACTAAAAATAAAGAAAGACACATAAAACTCTTTATGGAGTTGGTTCTTCAATCTGGTTCATGTAGCTTCAGGTTTGCACACTTGAATCACACACGAACTGCTTGCAAAAAGCCTTGCTATTTTGCTCTCAATTCACGTTTAACTTCTGCGTTTTTGTGCAACCCCTTTAATGTGAGAACATCCTGCAATTTATAGAGTTAGTAGATGAAGAAATAACTAGAGTTCTGATGCAACTCTTCCTTGGTGGAAGAGTTCTAGTTGATTTCAACTTCTAACTCCTTCCCTATCTTGAATAGTGTTCTCTTTGATTAAGGACTCCTTCTCCTTATCAATTATGCAACCTTTTCGATCAGGAGATATTAAATACACCAAGTTAAGCTTATCTCCTTCACGTGCATCCCACATGCTTGAATCTGCCCGTTTTTGTGAACCTGAGGGATGGACCACTGGATGGACCTGGTTCATGTCTGAGTTCCTTTGTCAGTCTTCAAAACTAACCTTTACTTGGGCCAACATTTACAATATGTGAGTGACGCCAAGGAGTTATGGTAAGAGCTCGAGGACAGGTATTATCAGACAAACGGAGCGAAACTCTATCAGTTACAAAAGGAACTTAACGATCTAAATCAAGGAACCCTGGACATAACCAGATACTACACCAAAATGAAAAAGCTATGAGAGGAGCTTAATACCTTGAACGCACATGCCCAATGTGGATGTCAGTGCACATGTGGTGCCAAGGCAAATCTGTACAAGGCAGAACAAGATCGAAGATTAATTCAATTTCTAGTGGGACTCAATGAAGTTTACACAGTGGTCAGGGGAAGTATTCTGATAATGAACCCCTTGCCTAGTATTGCACAGGCCTTTTCCATCCTTATCCAAGAGGAAAAGCAGAGAGAAATTAGGCCAAACAATCGGCTAATCATGGATTCCACCTCTCTGAATGTCAACTAACCAGGAAACAACAAATTTAGGACCAATTATAACCCACAGGGCAACACTGCAAGACAGAATTCCTATAGACCTGCATTTCCTCCAAATAGGTCCAAGTTGTTTTGTGATTACTGTAAGAAAGCAGGGACATACCAAATAAAAATGCTACAAATTACATGGATTTCCACAAGACTTCAAGTTTACAAGGGGAAGAAACACAGGATCTGCTGCAAATGTGCATGGTCAGTGTGAAGAAATGCAAGTATGCAACAATGAAGATGCTGAGAGCAGGAATCAGAATCAGAACCTTCAGAACCTAACAAGAGAACAATACAACCAGCTGTTGAGTTTGCTAGAGAACTTTAAAGTCAACAGTGCAGTCCAAACATGATCACTAGTGGATCTGTTAACTTCGCAGGTATTCTAGCTTGTTGTACTTATAAAGAGATAGCTGAAACAACTATGTGTAAATGTTCAAATTCAATTGCTGATTTATGGATACTAGATAGTGGAGCTACAAACCACATGACATATAGAAAAAGTTTCCTCACCAACATTAGAACTTTACCTTACCCCTTCCTTGTTACCTTACCAAATGGATATAAGGTGAAAGTGACAGAAATTGGTGATGTTTTACTCAGTCCTAAGCTAACCTTGGTTAGAGTCTTGTATGTACCTAGTTTCAAATACAACCTTATTTCAATTCACTCATTAACAGTGCATCTTGATTGCATGGTTAATTTCAATAAGTATCTTTGTCTAATGCAGGCCCCTTCAATGAAGAGGCCTCTGGAGATTGGTAAGGCAAGAAGTGGATTATACTTCCTCTGTTCAAAGTGTCACAACTGTTCAAGCTTGAGTCCATCTATTGTTCCTAGTCAGTCTCATTCTTGTATTTCCATTTCTGACAAGAATGCTAGTAGTAAAAAGGATCACATTCATCCATCTCACTCATTACCAACTATAAATGATCCATCTTACTCATTGAACAATGTAAATAGTGTCCATTCATGCAATAAAACTGATCCTTTTAGCTCAACTTCTTCTTCTGTTTGTTCTGCATCTTCTGGAAGTAATGTTGATTATTTATGGCACAATAGGCTAGGACATGTACCTTTTGTAAAAATGAGAAAAATATCCACTCTACCAGTCAAGTTTGTACCCAAACAGCCCTTTATTTGCTCAATCTGTCCAATGGCTAGACAGACTAGATTGCCATTCCCTGAAAGAACCACCTCATTCACTAAAATATTTGAGCTACTGCATGTAGACCTGTGGGGGCCCTATCATACACCAACACATGACAATTACAAATACTTCCTTACCATGGTTGATGATTTTAGTAGGTCAACCTGGACCCAGCTCCTAAGCTGCAAAAGCAACACCTTTCATGCCATTAAAAGCTTTCTATCCATGATTGAAAATCAATTTGACACCTCTATTAAAACCATTAGATCTGATAATGGTCTAGAATTTGTCAACAATGAAAATATGACCTACTTTTAAGAAAAGGGCATAATTCATCAGAAAACTAGTCCATACACACCACAATAAAATAGTGTGGTGGAAAGAAAACACAAATACCTACTTGAAACAGCAAGAGCCCTCCTTTACCAGTCCAACAGTCCTACTTTCTAGCAATTTACACAAGCACAGGTCACTAGCCCTCAAATCACTGAATCTAACATCCTCCAAATAAATCCTCCAAATCCCAGAAGATCAGGCAGAACCCACACTACCCCAGCACACCTCAAGGACTATGTGTATTCCTTACCAACACTGCAATACCAAAGCACAGAGCCTGATCTTCATACCAGTACCACATCCTTCAATGCAATCTGCAACAATAAACATCATGTCTCATTTAATGTTTTACAACTTGAAAGTCAGCAATTAATTAGAAATACACATGATTGTGAGCCATCTTCATATGAGGAGGCATCTATGAATCCTGCTTGGCAAATGGCAATGACACAGGAATTTGAAGCATTATATGCTAACCATACTTGGGACCTAGTTGAGTTACCTGCAGGAAAGAAAACTATAGGCTGCAAGTGGGTATACAAGATCAAACATAAGGCAGATGGGAGTATGGAAAGGTTCAAAGCAAGGCTGGTAGTGAAGGGTTATACACAAGAAGCAGGAATTGACTACACAGAAACTTTCTTACCAGTGGTAAAAATGACCACAGTCAGAACACTAATCAGCATTGCAGTAAAGAGAGGGTGGAATCTCTATCAACTAGATGTCAAAGATGCATTTTTGCATGGAGATCTACATGAAGAGGTATATATGGAGGTTCCACAAGGTCTAATGGTACCTACTGGGAATCTAGCATGCAGACTTAGGAAGTCACTATATGGTCTAAAACAAGCCAGCATGCAGTGGTATGACAAACTGACAGAATCCCTACACTCTAGGGGTTTCAAACACTCAGACATTGATCACTCATTGTTCTACAAGAAGCTGGGGAACTCAGCAGTTTTTGTAGTTGTTTATGTGGATGATGTATTCTAACTGGTACCAACTTGGAGGAAATCACAGAATTGAAGACCTTCATGCATAATCAGTTTAGGATAAAGGATCTTGGGAAATTACACTACTTCTTGGGGCTAGAAATGTTGTACAAGGGTGATGGAGTACTAATCTGTCAGAGAAAGTTCACCATAGACCTGCTGAAAGAGTATGACTGTTTGACATACTCTCCTGTCAGTTCTCCACTTGACTCTACTGTCAAACTGAGCAAAGATGAAGGAACCCTCTTGCCTGATCCAGGGTACTACAGGAAGCTAGTTGGGAAGCTGAATTTCTTAACAAACACTAGACTGGACATAGCCTACAGTGTCCAGCATCTAAGACAATTCATGCAAGCACCAAGGGAACCTCACCTAAAGGCAGTTGTTCATGTCCTTAGATATCTGAAGAAAGACCCTACTTTGGGAATCTTCTTGTCCAATGACCCCAGCTACAATGTAAGTGCTTATTGTAACTCAGATTGGGTTGCTTGCCCTGATTCAAAAAAATCTGTGAGTGGGTATATTGTGCTACTTGGGGATAGTCCTATAAGTTGGAAGTCAAAGAAACAAACTACTGTTTCATTATCCTCTGCTGAGGCAGAGTATAGGTCAATTAAAAAAGTTGTGGGAGAATTGGTGTGGATAAAGAGATTGCTGGAAGAGTTGACAGTCATGTGTGCTGATCCTATAACTATATTTTGTGACAGTCAAGCTGCTGTTCATATTGCAAGAAATCCCGTGTTTCATTAGAGGACAAAGCATATTGAAGTAGACTGTCATTTTGTCCGGGACAAGATACAAGAAGGGCTTATTGAACTACACCATATTTCCACTTCTGTTCAATTAGCTGACATCCTCACTAAGGCTCTCACAGGAGTCCAACATTCTAATCTTCTCAGCAAGTTGGCAGTGACTTCCTCACCTCCAACTTGAGGGGGGGTATTGAGAATAATTGATGTAATATTTATAAATGTGTAGTTGAGTTAGTTAATCAGGTAGCTGGGTTAGTTAGCTGACTAGTTGAGTTCGTTGTAGTGTCATTTTTATAGTTAGTAGTCATTTTATTTTCCTTCCCAATTACACGTGTATATAATGTGTTTAGACATGAGATAATAAAGTTAGTCTTCATTTTCCCAACTCCTCTGGTTTCCAGAATGTTCTCCGAAGCTCATCCTAGCTCATCAATGGAGGTCTATGGATAATTGACCTCCAATTTCGACAATTTGTAAATAGAAATTTGACACATATAATAAACAAAAAATGAAAATGCATTTAAGAAATAAAAAACTCCGGCAGCTTCTCCGAAGAGTTCTCCACCACCGGTAGCATCGTCACCTCCGGTGGCGACTCCTCCATCTGCAGTAACACCTGTCTCTGCTCCTGCTAATGCTCCTACTACTGCTTCTTCTCCATCTGAATCTCCATTGGCATCTCCTCTATCTCCACCAACCGTCGATACTCCGGCTTCATCTCCTTCCGGTGGTGCTCCTCCTCCATCCATCAGTGCCTCTCCCAGCGGTTCTCCTACCTCATCTCCCAACTCTGCTTCCTTGAACAGAGTTGTCGTCGTCGGATCTGCTGTTGTAGCTATTTTTTATGCTACTTTGATGGTTTAATTCTCTGATCTGTGAAATTCTTTTGTTATATATTGCCGGAGCCGACGACTTTTATGGGCGGCGGTAGTCGTGGCCGCTGTTGATTCTTTCTTACTGCTACTATTTGTTGTTGATTATTACTGGATTCTTTGTTTATTTATGGAGAGATGAATTGAACAAAATGACATGGGAGAAAAGGAAGACGACATAGGAAAGTGCACTTTCAAGAAGGGGGCAAACAATAAGAACATTAACCCTTCTCTAGTTTGCACATCATCACAAAACTTCATTCAGTCAATAATTAAGCTGTCGCAGTTAAAACCGAAAACTTTCTGGTGATTTTCGGTAGCTTGGTTGGAGTTTTAGTGGCTGGTTTTTAATGGTGGTTTCGGTGACGTTGACGTGCGTGGGTTAGTCAAGCCAAGAAGAGAGGCTAAGATACGCCCAATTCTTAAGTTTTTTCAAAAAATAAAAATTAGGCTGAAAAAATAATTCACGCGCTTAAAATTTTATTAGCAAACACGCGCATACCACATCAGCAATATGTGTTCATTTGATCTGGTTAATGGACACTTGAAGTGTCTAAATGGTAAAAGGTTTAGTTGAGGTGTTTGTCTGGTCGTTGTGGACAACTTAGAGGGGCCGTTTATGTATTTCGCCAAATAATAAGTAAAGTGTATAATTTATCATGATACCCATATTAATTGGTGTATAGTCTTAATGAATTTGGAAAATAATTTGGAATGAGTAATTAATGCTAAGGGCAAAATAGAAAAAATAAATTATTTTTCTCTTGATATGCGAAAAGTGACAAGTAAAAATAAAAATTCATTTTTAGAATACTTGACAAGTAAAAGTGAACGGATGGAGTATATAATTTTTCTGAATCTTTACAGAAAAAGCAGAGCGGATGCAGTGCTAATTTTTTTAGATGGTATATAAATTATATAGGCCAAATACATAAACAGCCCCTTAAACTTGTCACCAAATTTCATTTAGACACTTTAACTAAGGGGTTGGCCTATTGAACAGCTAATGTTATGTAAAAATGTGCCAATTGAACACAAGTTGTTGATGTGGTACTGTGCGTGTTCCATACAGCATTTGAGAGCGTTAAATAGTTTTATGTTAGGGCTCACATTGACCAAAAATAAGTATTAGCAGAGAAAAAGAAAAACTTAAGTGACTATTTCATCTTTTTTCCCTTTCTCTTACTTCTCTCTAAACAACGTTCTACCTCTGCTATTTTTGGCCATTTTGTCTTTTACTTTTCTTCTCCTGCAAATTTCACTAGATCTAATATTCATTTCTCTTTGAGAAATAGAGTCCATAGCATATACTTTCTAAAAAATTTGCGTTATCCTTTTTCTTTTCTGGAAAAAGTTACTGAATCCTTCTCCGCTCACGATCTTCAGTCTCCGATCGTGGGACCCACCGAATACTTGGCCGGAGATCTTCCATGTATGGTCGCAATCTCGCTAATAAAGAGATTAAAATATAAAGTTCAAGAGGATATATAGAACTTCAAGAATATACATTTGGGATTGTGAAATGGTAATATTAGTGTAACAGAAACGAAGAAGGATTCTCCTACTTTCTTCGAGTAATTTAAAGAAAAAAGTTATATATGTAAGATGGTAGTCATAAACTTTAGCTGTAGTGGAGTTGTTTTTTTATACAGATTTGATTTTATAATGGCGGTCTCTCAGAACTTCTTCTTTTTTGGCGTCTCTGAGAACTCGATTACACTTCTTTTTCTAGTGGTGTTAGCTCTTGGGGTGCTTCAATGGTGGGAATAGATGGAAGGCTTATGGATGAGCAACGAGTAAAATTCTTTGGAAGACTTTTTCTTCTCTGCTTTTTTTTTGACTTTTTTCTGTGCTGACGTGTATTTTTATTATTGGCTTTATTTTCCACCTCACAGCAAGTGACATTCACTCGCTCAACTTAGTCTAGTATTGTGAAATACGTATTTAATTGATACAAATTGATTGAAGTTCAAGTGTCTAATAGGAAAATGTTTTAGTTGAAGTGTCTAAATG
The DNA here is from genome assembly GCF_001879085.1 of Nicotiana attenuata. Classification (NCBI taxonomy): domain Eukaryota; kingdom Viridiplantae; phylum Streptophyta; class Magnoliopsida; order Solanales; family Solanaceae; genus Nicotiana; species Nicotiana attenuata. The sequence continues at coordinate 65,635 of NW_017673778.1, forward strand.
AAATTTGATGACAAGTTTAAGGGGCTATTTATGTATTTGGCCAATTATGTATTAATTATATATGATTATACATATTATACATCCACCGATTATTTTTTGTTTAAGCGGTATAGTGAATGGCTATTTAGGTAATTTTATAAAAGGATTTTTTCTTACCAATACCATATATGAAACCTTATTACCAAAAATGTGCATAATTCCTAAATTACCCGCCCAGTCCATATTATTTCTACAATTTTTGTACCAATCATTAAAAGCTAATTAATAGCAGCTGTATCTTCCTATTTTTGCGAGCTAAATTTTAGGAGCAGAATATTCTGAACAGATTTGGCGTGAATAAGATCATATCATATCACGGAAATCGCTCATCTTCAATTTATAAACAAATTCTGTTCGTCGAAATCAAAATATCAGTTCGTCGCTACAAATCAAACTATCAGTTCATCGAAATCATAAGCTCATTCCAAATTGTAGAAATCAGTTCTGCAAATCTCAGTTTGTCGACTTTTTTCATCAATCCCTAATCAAAAAGTTCAAGTCAAATTGTAGAAATCAATTCTGCGATTCTCTGTTATTCGTCTTTTTTTTTTTTTCTAAATCTAAAAAATCAAAAAAAGCGACAAAATATTGAACAATAACTGTGCAACGACAAGCAATCATGTCCAAAATCCCAATCATGCTACATTTTAATGGAAATTGGGATAGCTATGGCAGATTTAAAGATTTTCAAGTTGATGGAATTGTGTTCGTGAGGATGCAAGTTACAGTATGTTGATTTCTATAATTGTAGAGCAATTAATGATTGATACTTCAGAAAAAATTGTAGAAATCAAATCCATTGTGAATGCGAATTGTCCTCCAATGGAGATTAGGAATAATATGGGGGTTAGTGTATATATGGAGACAAAAAAAGAGAAAAAAAACTTAGGATTGTATCCGTTACTCATAAGTGTACGAGATTTCAATATGGAAGTCTGATTTTACGATAATATCTACAAAATACCTACATTTATCTACAAATAAACTACAGTGTGGGATATGCCAGCCTCTCCCGTCATAGAGGAATATCAAAGTGAGATTGTAGATAATTTGTAGACAAATTATAGTTAATTTGTAGATTGTAGATAATTTGTAGATATAATTGTAGATACGTTGTAGATAAACTATTTTATGATTGTAAATATTTTTATTGCTGTTTGTTATGTAATTCTAGGTGAGGGCTTCAACAGATCATATCCATACTGTGATAGATGGTGTGAAGCGGTACATGAATCCTACATTATAACTACTATTAACTACAAAAACTCTATAATTATGTATAAAACCAGCTCTACAATTTAAACAAATTTACCTACAGTTTACCTACAGTGAATGTACAAATAACCTACAGTTTAAGTACCTAATATAAAAATAACTACAATTTACCTACAGTTACAGGGCAACAATGAACACATCATCCACAATCATGTCTACATTATATCTACATTTTAGACTACAATTAATCTTGTAGTGTTCTACATAAACTACAAACTAACTACAATTACACTACAAACAGTAAAATACAGCAATAAAACTATTCTGTCCGCAAAATATCTACAACTACAAAAGGCAGAACATCACAACTACAAATAACTTTTTTTTAATTACTTTTTTTTGCTCTTGTTTCCCTCGAACTTCCCCGTCCCCTTCTATTTCTAATTAAATTCCTAAATCAAAAGACCTCATATACCCTTCAAGAGAGTTGTACGCTAAACTTCAAAGCTAGAGATATGTATAGCTATGTTGAAAAATAATGGTGCCCCCGTCACCTTCAAATCTTCGGTCCGCCTAAGTGTAACGAACGAGAGTTGTTGAAACTAGCATATTGGAATATCAATCGGCCAAAATAACCATGAACGGCTACGATGTTATAAGTTTCTTCCTCTTGACCGAATCTGTAACCTTCATTAGCAGATTCATTTTCTGTGGTTTCCCTGATCAAACTAAAAATTACCAAGGAACCATGCACAGCACTGAATAGGGAGCCGCCGAATACACCAGCTACGCCTAACATCTGCTACCAGTATCCATTATCACTCAAACCACAATTATTTTATTTATAAACTTACTGTAATCTCGTCGTTTATGGCAATGAAAATAATAGAAATTGATTAAACATGCTCAAATCCTCCACAACCTTTTTACTGGGTATGGGTTAAAGAATGTGGGTACGGGGCTGAGTGATTCGGAGAGAGAAAGTAAGGAGGAGTGGAGATACTGGGCGGGTAACGGAAACCCTTTAATTAAGGAGTAAAAAATATCTCATTAATTATGCCCTTAATTAGTTATGGTATAGAAATGGTAATTTGGTATACTAAGTGTAATTAAGTCAAAACTTAAACATTGAAGGTAAAAAGGTTTCCTATGTGATATAGGAATGTAAAAATTCCTTTTATAAAATATGGGCTCTCATTAATTATATTATTGGGCTTTCATCAAGCTAGCCCCAAAGTCATATTGGGCTTATAGCCCATTATTGAACAACAAACAAATTTCTATAGAGCAAAAAGAGCAAAAATTTTGTTCTCATTCCTATAGAGCGAAAAGAGCTCCTGCGCGAAACTGAAAAACTCCATTGTCGTTACCGGCAAAGATGACCGCTGTACAATTGCCGAAGCAAAAGGTACACATGCTGGAAGGGCACGTCGGAGCAGTATTAGCGGCGAGGTTCAACAGCAATGGTGAGTACATCCTGAGCTGCGGCAAGGACCGTACCATCCGGCTATGGAATCCTCACCGTGGAATTCACATCAAAACCTACAAAGCTCACGGCCGTGAAGTCCGCGATGTCCATGTCACCCAGTAACACTCTTCTCTCTTTTTCCTTTTTTTTCTTCTCTCATAAATTGTTTTCGATATCTGTATATTGTGATTAAGCTTGTGAATTAGTATAATATATAAACTTTCTTTTGAATTGCTTATTTTGTTGAATATATACTTGATCGAGGTCACTTTAACCGTACAAAAAGCAAAAAAAAAAAAAAAGAAATAATGTAGAGAAAAGGATCATAATTTGTTCAGCTGGAGAATGTGAGTAATCACATTTTTTTTTTGGTTATGCAGTACAAAGTAGAGAAAAATAAAATGTCTGAACGATTATTAAAGGGTTTCCCTTGGAAAACCTTTTAGGATTATATTACATGTGATTATGTGACTACTTTATTCTAGCAAAAGTGGACATAATTCTGATACGAACTAAAAGATGAAATGTTGACAGTGAAATACTGTTTCCATCTAACCGGGAAAAAAATTGACATCGTATTTGGATCGAGGAAGTATATACTTCTTCCTTCACATTCGCCTTTGGAGGGTTGAAAAGAGCTGAATATAGAAAGGTATCCAATCCATCACGTATTTACTTATCCTCCTCTTTTACCTGTAGAAGCAATATACCAAAAAGAAAGAACCTACACCAATATATGGCAAGCCACCCAATAACCTATACAAGTAGTCGACGCACCAAAAAGAAATAGCTCTCCTTCCACCCTTCCTCATTTACTCCAATGAAGCTCAGTGTTTATGCATAAGAGGATCCATGGATTTTTTTAAAGAGCTGGTGCGGAAAACCTGAGACTTAGTTTTATTCCTGTTTATTTAGATTAATATTTAGGCGAAACCTGTGAGTAAATATCTTAGACGGAGTGTGGCAGGTTCAGCACCTGAAGTAAGAATATGAGTTGCTGTTTCGTCTTGCTTCCAAACTTGGTGAAAAGATAAACTTTTTTGTGTCAGTAACAAAAGCGAAGCACAGCACTAAGCTAGTGCGTCGAAACATAGTTACAAATTGTTAAAGTCCCCATCTTTATCTTTTATGAAGATCAGATAGCACCAAAAAAACAAGCAAAGAAAGATTTCTCAACTTAAGGCTAAGTGTATTTCTTGATCTGCCTAAGGTTCTGTAGTTTTACCGTCCAAATCGTCCACTAAATAGCAATGGGAATCGTTTTCTAGGTTTTTTTTCTTGATTGAATGCTTAGCCTCTATCTGTTCTAACTCTTCAAAAACTCCACAGTAGAGTTTTGCATAGGCCAAGCTACGCCCAACATACCAAAGAACATGATCCACAGCATCTAAGTGACCTTACAATGCAAGAACAGATTACCGACATCTTCAGGATGTTCTTCGCAAAGGGGGGCATCTGCTACAAAGTTGGAGACCACATATGGTTTATTTAAGTGAGACAGGCTTCTCTAACCACTAACCAAGTAAAACAAGATACCTCAGGGGCACTGTGTTGTGCCAAATCTTCTTCCATGGCCAAAATCTCTATTGTCAAAAGAGGATAGCCACTTGTAGCATGATTTAATCGAATAAATACCATTTTTTAAACCCTCCAGGTAATGGAATCAATCTTTGATTGGTTCAGAGAGGTGTTAGTGTTACCAAGCAAATGTAGAAGTTGACATGTACTTTGTACTTCCCAGTCATTCAAGTTTCTTCTGAGAAGAGATCCCGCCCTTGAGCAGTAGATAACTCAGCTATCAAAGCACTATGTGGAGAGGATATGCTTAAAGGGGAGTGCCCCAACCAAGCATCTTCCCAAAATCTAATTTTCCTAACATTTCCAGGTGCGAAACCAGAACTTCATTAAAGTTGCTCCGAATGAGTGCACGTGCTTCCAGATTCCTACTCCAAAAGAAGCATTGAACCTTTTGTTACCCAGGACTTTCAACTTTTCAACTAGAACCTGGTATAAAGCTTAAATCTCTAAGTGCTATACGTTTCTCTCTTTGTCAACTGGTGATTTGATAATGAATAAAAGAGAAAAGACAATCTACTGATAAAAAGGGAGAAGTCAATGTAAAGAACAAAATTTTGAGTTAAGAGTAGTAAATAGTAATATATCATACACACTTGTAGAAAAATTACAACAGATCATTCATGCATTTATATGTTCATGTTGGATATTATCTCCTTTTGTATAATCAAGTATTCAAGTCCCTAGATTTTAACTTTTATGGTTTATTTATCATTCGTTTGGCCTGATTCCAAAGACGATTTGGTGATGCAAATTTTTGATGGCTCGCATGCTTCTACTGTTTTAATATTGTAGGGATAATTCAAAACTTTGTTCATGTGGTGGCGATCGACAAGTATTTTATTGGGATGTATCAACAGGTCGTGTAATTCGCAAGTTTCGTGGCCATGACAGTGAGGTTGATTCTTATTCCTAATTTAGAATGCAAAGAAAGCTTTGTTGGAAATTTTAATGAGTATAATACTCGAAGGTCTGTTCAAATCAGTATACTATATGGAGGCAGATCTTTTTCACAAACATTTTCTGAGAAAGTATCAGGTATAACCATTGAAACAATTTACAGGAAAATCCCTTAAGAAGGAATCTGTTAAAAAAGAAGGGGGGCAGGGTGGGATTGTATTGCAGCGGTTTCAGGAATTATAGGTTGGCATTAAAGCTATACTAGGTGGTGATGGAGTGGTGACGGTGAATTGATGATGATAGGATTAGCTGTAGAAGATTGTGTTAATTTATAGCTGATAATTCTGATGGTCCATGGCAATACTTAGTGATGGTAGTGGTGAGCAGTGAAGACTAGTCTTAGTATGAATTCTATTAAGAGCAAGCACGCAATGAGTACCACTGGAAATGTGAATCACTATCCTTATCATGGTGTAATAGTTTCTTCACTCAACTTATCGAAATGATAATTATAATAATAATAGTGTCTTCGTTACTTCATAAAAAAATAGTTTCTTCATTCAAAGAGATTGTCCAAATAAGGCAACTAAGTTGTAGAAAGTACTTGGAAGGGTAAACACATCTGAAAACATTTACGCCATCATAAATGAAGCCGATGTCAAAAATAGGGTCAAAGTTCTTGCTAATCTGTGTGTTCTAAGTTATTCAACGTAAACAGGTGGTAAAATGTCAAAGGTTCATGGCCCAGGAGTATATTTATCTTACTGTTTTAAGATTCCACTCTTTTGTGTGTGCTTTGATATGTTTGTGATCAAATTTCAATTTCGTTTTGCTGTGGAGACTTTCACAACTGGATCACATTTAATGTGGTCTTTTCTTGATTACTTTTAGTATTGAAGTCTTAATCATACTTGGTCTTATTCAGAACTGCTTCTTGCTTTGGTTAGCATGAACTTTCAATAAGAATCTGAAATCCGAATCTGTCCTAGTACATAGACAACAAAAAATAGTCAAGAAGACAATACATCTACAAATTTATGCTGCGCTTTTTGACAGTCTTAAGCTTTCTACATATCAATGTAGAATATGTACATGAATAGAAAGAAACCCAGCATTTTGTTAAAATGGCTGACTAGAAATTCTTTTTGGTGTTCAGGTATATATTTGGCTATTAATTTACAGGTGTTGAAGCTATAGCTGTTCTATCATCCTGATCTCACCAATAAAAGAATTTGATGATTACCTCTTTTGTTTGATTCGTGTTTGCTAACTTTATTAAAAAAACAGAAATTGTATATCTTGTTTGCCTTGAAGAGTCAAGTTGTTACTAATATCCTCTACTTGGAATTCTTTTACTTTATAACTATTACTTTTTCGAGAGTTTGTAGTTCATATTTATGTTTTTGTAAAGCTCTAGTTTACTTTTATGGATGCTTCAAAGCCTCAACTTTGGGTTAATCCTGGTGAATGAGTTCTTTGTGCTTTTCAAGTTCTAGGGTTAATCCCGGTGAATGGGTTCTTTTGTGCTTTTCAAGTTCTAGCAACAACAGCAAATCTGGCCCGTATTTGTTTCAATTATACTCATACCTTTTGCTATTGGCATTTCCTTCGTGATTGGGGCCTTGGAGGTCATTTTTCTGTAACCTTTTCTGAACCTTTCAGCGGCAGTTCTGATAAGTGTTTGGTTCACTATCTTAATGTATGATCTTATAATGCACAATTCTAAATCAAACTAATGTTATTGTGTATCAGCACCTTAATTTAGCTCAGAGTACTTGAAAGAAAAAGAGCCGTTCAGGTTTTTAAAGAGAGGCTATTTTTGGTAGGTTTTGCTAGAAGCCAGTATCTTGATTTTAAAGCATAATCTCTAATTGTTCTACCTTGCATCTAAATGATTCAGCAGTGCATCCACTGGTTGGATAACAGTTTTGTCTTCTTCCATCTCTGCCAGGTGAATGCTGTGAAGTTTAATGAGTATGCTTCTGTTGTAGTATCAGCAGGATATGATAAATCATTGCGTGTTTGGGATTGCAGATCTCATAGCACTGAGCCAATCCAGGTGAATAAATTCCTCTTTGATTTGCAAGATCTATCTAGGTAAACATTCTCAGTAGAACTAGAAAGTTAGGATTAAACTTCAGCTAAACCAAATATGTTTTGATCTGAGGAAATAAATTGAGTGGACAATGAAGTGTAAAATCTTTTCTTGTTAAATCCATGTCTAGTCCGATGTGATTTGAGGATGTTTGTTGAGTTGTAAACGGTGGTTTGATCTCTTACAGTGTTTCAGATGGAAGGAAGGACTTGTTCCACAATTGAACCTCAAAAACACCCATCCATTGCTGCCCTTGGAAGATTATTGTCTCTTCTACTTCAGTGCCCTGTAACACTGCAGGGACCAGCACAGGAAGTCGGAAAAAAAAGAACACATCTTCAAATTGGATTATGTTAATACTCTGTTCCTCAACTAATCTACTTTCTAACTTAATTTAGAAGTAAAACATACAGGAAGAAAAAAAAACTACTTGATCTTTAACTGGTAGGACGGTACATGAAAAAAAACTCAATGCAGAATGTAGTATAAGATACAGTCCATGGACTATTTTCAGTTTCAACACTCCACGCTCAATACAGAATGTAGTTTAAGTTCCAGTCCGTGGACTATTTTCAGTTTCAACACTCCACAGGTAATCAAATGGGAACAAGGAAAACTGAGTGAGTGAGGGAGGGAGGGAGGGAGGGATGGAGGCAGGGGCGTATCTAGCTTAAGAGATGTGGGTTCACGTGAACTCATGCTCCTCTTCTAAACCATGTATAACAATGTTATATCTATTTAAACTTACTTAGATATATGTGTGTGCACCCAAGCTCAAAGACTCCTATGGTACAATAATTATTGGGTGAACCTCTACAAGTGAAATTGGCGGTTCAAATCTCGCTCCAGACGGTCTTGTTTTCAACACGGATTATAGATATATATGTGAAAATCCCTATCAATTTAAAAAGAATATAATTTTGATACTATATTTTCAAAAGTGTAATGGGTTCAAGAACCTAAAGTTAAACCGGTCAAATGTAAATTCTATATCCACCTCTTCACAATAGTGCACTCATCCTCTTAAAATCCTGGATCCGCCTCTGGATTTGGCCAAGATATTCCAGATTCCACGAAATGTACAAAAGGAACATAGTGACGAAAATTTGTCGCCATGAGAAATTGAACAAAGGACTGTTGAATTAGCCTACTTTTTGGGTGTCGAACAAATTTTCCTCCTTTATTACAAGGCTCTTGGTGGCCTTCTTCTATTTGCTGGCTAAGATTTGAGCTTCTTTTCTTTGGTCTTTTAATTAAACACATATTTGAGCTTCTCTTTTGTTAAATTTGCAGATCATTGATACCTTTCTAGATAGTGTCATGTCTATTTGTCTCACAAAAACTGAGATAATTGCTGGAAGTGTTGACGGAACTGTTCGAACATTTGACATCAGAGTTGGGAGGTATGTACTGCCTGTACGTTAAAATCGCTAATTTCCTTTCACATTTCTGCTCCGGGATGTTATATTCGAAAAGGATTGTTAGTTAATGTGATGTATATTTTTACTGTAGAGAGATATCTGATAATTTTGGGCAGCCTGTCAACTGTATCTCTCTTTCAAATGATGGCAACTGTATATTAGCAAGTTGCTTAGATTCAACCCTTCGACTTCTGGATAGGTAATTTCTTTTGCAAGTCTGTCATCTTGTTCCTTTGCTTTTTGGTAACCCTTGTTATTCATACCATCTTGTTTTTAATTGCTTTCGACAGGTCTAGTGGCGAACTATTGCAAGAATATAAGGGCCATATTTGCAAGGTTAGGACGGAAACCTGGTTATGAGTGGTGGTCTATTGTTCTTATAGCAATCATTTCTTATATCTTTTACAAAAAGTAAAATAAATAAATAGGAACTGTTTTCTTAAAGATCCATTCCCGGCTTTGGCACTTTGGTGGTTCTCCTTTTGCTTTTCTTGATTTTGTCTACTTTCCAGGTAAAGTGGTGTAATAGCCCCTAGCTTATTCTGTTGTACTGTTTTCTCCTTGCAGTCTTTTAAAACAGATTGCTGCCTTACAAACAGTGATGCACATGTAGCTGGCGGCTCGGAAGATGGCTATATTTACTTCTGGGATCTGGTCGACGCGTCAGTTGTGTCCAGCTTCCGAGCTCATGATTTAGTGGTAAAGTGTTATTGTAGATGCATCTAGCTACACAACATATTCTATTTCCTGTAGGATCCCTCACCTGATTAATTAGGAAATAGCAATTTAATCCCAAACGTGACTAGTTAGGAAAAATCAATTTATTCTCCTCATTGGGGCTTATTCTATTCTTTGCGCTATTTACTTCTGTTACACCAGATAGAGGGTCATACCGGAAGCAGCCTTTCTACTTTCTCAAGGTAGCGGGAAGGTGTGCGTACACACTACCCTCCCCAGATCCCACCTGTGGGATTACATTGAGTTTTGTTGTTGTTGTTGTTGTTGTTGTTGTACACTAGATAGCCTTGTATGCCTTCATCTTAATCATTCACTTCTAGTAAAATTTGTCAGAGCCCTTTAGAAGAATAATTTTTCTTTTGATAATTCATATCACAGTATAATACTGGCCTGATATGAGCTTAAATGGAAAGACATGATCAATAAGGATTCATATAGCCGACCCAAACTTGAGTTTGGGGTTGAGGCTTGGTTGTTGTTGCTGTAATTGTTCAAATCACAAAAGCACCTTCCAACAACATCCCAGCTATTCCAAAAATATAAACTTTGTTTATAGCAAAGGAGAAAAGGAAGTCATTTGTAGCTTTTGTTTCTTTCTCTTTTGTTAATGGATTTAGGAATTCAAAAGCTTAAAACATTAATTGAGTAAACAATTGTTAAATCTTTTGAAAAGAGCCTATTTGGTCTGCTTCATTAAGGATATGTTGACGTTTTAGATATTCTTACTCAAGCTATTCTTACCGAAAGAGGTGAAAGAGTTGGTTCAGCATCAGAAGGTAGACCACCCACTACAAAAGAATAGAGAAGGGTAAAAATAAAAAAATAAAAGATATAGGCTTTAGAGATGAAGTTTTGAGTGCTTCTGATGTCCTTTATCCAATATATACTTGCAGATAGGCACCTAAATCTGTTTGCCCCTACATGTGGCCCTCAGTTAGCTGCATCCATTTCAATGGCAGCATGCTGTGTATTATGTACTGTATTTGGCATAAAATACTCTATACTTGGTTATCCTTTGATCTTCATAAATTCTTGGTCACCATCTTCGTACTTTTTGTTGAAGTTGTTTTCTGGTCGACAAGTAAATAAGTTTTTATCCTCCAAATATGGGACAAGGCCACATATTGGAAGTAGAAAGAAAGTCCCTTCTGGCTAATATATGAAATATAATCTTGCATTACTGCTTTCTTAACCTTCTTCCTGATCAGTATATTCAAAGTTCAGTCTGATGATTTCTCGATCCCATGGTAGAAGCTTTCTGACCTGAAGAAACTTGATTAAATGGTTACATTGTGCATAAGATTTTCAGGTGTTACATGTTCACACTCATCTCAAGTGGTCCAACTTGCTATAGGAATGATAGAAAAGCTTAAATAATTTGGAGTAATTTTAATGCATGAAGAGATCAAATAGTTGCTTTTCCATTGCAGGTAACTAGCGTAAGTTATCACCCGAAAGAAAGCTGCATGATAACTTCTTCTGTAGATAGCACAGTCCGAGTTTGGAAAGCATGAGATATGGAACCAGATCTTTTTCTGATAAACCGTACATGAAGAAAGTTGTGTACTCGAATCAAACCAACAGTCAATGTGAGAATACCACTCACATAGTCTGTCATGAGAATCATGGCAAAGCTAATACCTCAATGCAATCTCAAAGGTGCCAATCTGGACTTTGAACTTACATGTTGGTGAGCTTGATTCTTTCTATTTCTAGCTTGTAATTACTATTTATGTGGTTCTGATGTGATGCTTTGTGATATGGTTTTGTTTGTGATGTAGAACTTATTGCAGAATTTTTTTGAACCTCTCATTTCAACCCTTCTCTTCCCCGACATGTGATCGGGGGAGGGTGGTGGTTTGGATTGGATGATGTAGCTTTTTTATGATTATGTAAACATACAAAGTAGCTCTCTAACCAATGACAAATATAAAGGGGAAAAAAATGATTTTGACTACCTAAATATTTCATGCTATTGCCTATTAGTTCTGCTATTTTTGCGTCTATTCATTACCTCTATGATTAAACAAGTTATGACCCTATTAGAAAGCCTAGCTGTTGAATTGTCCAAGAAATTGTGGTCTTATAGTGATGGTAATACCGTAATAAGCTGGAAAAGTATTGCTTCATCCATACCATGCTTTTGGGCCTTCGGGTTCCTTTTCTGGGCCTTTTAGTAGAACAATATTGGGCTATTATCACTTTTAGCCTGCACCAGAAACTATTTACATCTGTAGCCGAAAAAGTATATAAAATTTGTATTTTTTTTGTATATAACGTACAAAATGTATATATATATATATATATATATATATATATATATATATATATATATATATATATACCAAAAAATATATAAATTTTGTACATTTTTTCGGCTATTATTTTTACAGCGGCTATACAATGTCATTTTTCCAACAATACAATATTACTTCTAAAAGAGAAATTATCTGATAATGTGTTTCTTATGACTTGTAATTTATCCAACTTTGACTTTCAATAGTGAAAATTAGATTCGGTCAAAGCTTATTCGTATAAATGAATTTTCGGTTTAACACATTAGCAGTATAAAATGATAGGCTACTTGAAGTGTACGTTTGCTCATGTAATATTTGTTGGGATACGTAATTATTTTTTTACCCGCTCAAGTGACTCTGCTAATTTGTGTAGTAAACGGAATGACAAAGGTTTAAAAATGTAATGAATAAACGAAAGAAAGTTCTAGTAGCATTCGTTTTAGCCTAGTTTTATTGGCTAATAAATTATTTGAGGTACCAGTTTCTTGTTTGTTCCAGAATTTTCTCACGTGCCCTCTTTTTTCTATGTAATCGTTTGTGTTAGAACCAGTTTGCATGCAACCTCATAGGTACCTGGTAAATATGTGCCCAAGGCAGGACAGATGGAGTGATATTGCCTAGTGGTATTGGCTCTCTGCTGAGATTTGAACTTGAGATCTTATAATTTTTAGCCTACTTTATGGATTACACCCTTATGTGCAAAGAGCATATATAGGATTACACTTGGCCTAAAGTGTTTTAGCTCACTCTTTGTTTTTTCTAATTCTACTTTTCAAACCTCCTACTCCGGCGTATTGCTTTTGATGATATTTTTGCTCTTTCGGCCTGACATGTAAGGTATTTTTGTAGAGCCCATATTAATGTTGTTTCCCAACTTAAATACTCCTAAAAATTGTCTATTTGGAATTCGACTTCAAGGAAATGTCAGACTTAGAATTTGGTCAAGTTAGTCTAGTTGCCTAGTGACTTCTCCAAGTCTATAGCAACAGTCTCAAATTTTTGCTTATATGGAAACAACAGAAGGGAATGGAAATAGAAAGTTAGAAAGATGAAAAAAGATAGCGAAACAAAATACAGTTCCTTTCCCTTGTTTTGTTCTATGAGAAAAATCACAAAGAAAGCAAGCAGTTAAAACTAATCAAGAAAGGAGATAGTTTACTGCCATACCAGGCAAAAAGGATTTATCATATAAAGAACTCCTAAAATAGATTGTGACCGACAAATTTGAAATATCTATATTTTAACTATCTGTGACAAAATATCAGCAGGATATCTGATTTCAAATGTCTTAATTTAGCAATATGCATCTTAAAGCATCTAAATTGAAGGCAAAATAATTATTTTAGAAGATTATATAAAATTCTAAATCCCGAAAAAGACAACTTTTTTGTGACATAAATCACTTACAAACGTCGCGTAAGTTTAAAAAAATCTCTTATTAAATCGAAGAGGTGGGGTTTGGAACTTAGGATTGTTTAAGATATTACTTAACGGTCTGAAAGACTAATAAATTGGGGAATTTTGTCAACAGCATTCTCCTGTTTTTTTGTCTTTTTAAAATCTTTGACAAATAGAAGCAAAAGCCTTTTAAAACAAACATTGACTAGTGTAACGTACTTTGCAATAACTGGCGGAAATCATTCAGCTTAGCACATGGAAAAAGATGGGTCAATTTGTCACATTCTCACTTACCGAAAATTGGCTGGAAATTGGACGGTTACAGCTGTTTTCTTTTTGGCAAATTGGATGGTGGCTGAATTAGCTGACCTTACACTTCGTTTTCTTTTGGGTTGATAACATTCCTTTTAGTCAATTACAGTAAGGAACTTTTAACCAAAAAAGAATATTATCATAATTCCCTCTGCATTAAATTGTAGATGTATAATATTCCAGACAAATTTTACACCAATAAAATAGGGGAGAATTGTTGGGTATATAAGAAAGTGTACCGTCAATCCTAAATGCGTGCAAGTTTATGTCCAAAGCGAACAATATTACTATTCAGTTGAGCTGTTACAAATGGTATCAGAATCACTCCGTATGCAATCTTGGATGATGTGGGACAAACCTCATTGTTCAACTGAGTTTAGGCAAATCCCAAGAAAGTGGGGCAAATCTCAATAAGGATGTTGAGTCCATGAGGAGGTCTATGTAATACCAAGTGAATCTTATATTAGCAAAATACGGGAGAGATGCTAAGTATACAAAGAAAGCATGCCTTAGACCTTAGTGACGTGTGTTAAACCCCTGTGTGTCTAGACCCAAAGCAGACAATATCACAAGTGAGCTGGAACGTTACAAAATGGACTATCAACGATGGTGGATGGAAAGAGATAGGATATGAAGTTTATGGGTTCTAAACTTGTCATCGAACCTATAACTTGTTTTAATTATCGACTTTATATATATATATATA
>NW_017673778.1:79912-87499 GCF_001879085.1 Nicotiana attenuata
ATATATATATATATATATACCCATAGATGGAATCTCTCCATCAGCCAATGGTCTCGAGTTCAAACCTATGAAATGGAGGAACTTAGTGAGCTCTATGCTATGTGAAATTGAGTTGTGGATCATTGAGTTTCAGATGCCGAATGCATTAATTTAAAATTAACCAAAAAAAAAAAAGGAGGGAAAAAAAAAAAGACAAAGGGAACTATTTGTAGTTACGCCTATTTGGGGGGAAATAACCGAAACGACAATAGCAAAACTAAGGTTTAGTCATTTGGACTGGAATTGAAAATGCCAAATTAGCTTTCATATGGTCGGTGAAGACTAGTAGCAAGTCACACGTAATAATATCTTAGTCATATCAAACCAAAGTTTTATTATGTAGAAAGTATTAATTCAATCAGCTTAATTAAAAGATAATTATAAGAAAACGTCTTCACTAAATACGGACTGCTAATCAAATTACATTGAACATATAAATTTTAACACCTTGAGTTAATAGAACTTCACTTCTAACGAAATTGGTGGGGTAATATCAATGCCTATTTGAATCTTCCCTTGGTTGACGTTTTGTAATATGAGAAACACTTGACACCCCTATTTTTAGTTTTAAATTAGTACTCTAATGACGTATTTGTGGAAGGATTTAACTTTTACAGCTTGTTTGGATGGTTGTTCTCCGTTGTATCGTATTGTGTTCTAAAAACAATGTTTGTTTTGATTGTTTCATTAAAATTGATTGTACTGTATTGTTAAATCCATTGTTCCGGAACGATGAAAAGTCCCTTTTGTTTTAAACAACCGATTTGGTGTGGTGGGATTGTTTCCTATTTTTCTTTCCAATTATGCCCTAACTTATTACTCCACAATTCTATTTTACCATTTAGCCTTTTTTGCTATTTTAACTCCAAATCTCCAACCTATGACCTACTTTGTTATTTTTCAGAACTTCTGCCGCCAACGTTAAAGGTGTTTTGACGCCTTCTGTTTTATTTTTTCTCCTAATTTGCTTTCAACTCAATTCTAATTAGTTGTGCTCCTTTGTTTTGCCTTCTTCTGTCTCGCTCCTTTGTTCTGCTTTCTTAAGGTGTTTTGCCTTCTTCTATTTTGTTCTTTTAAAAATATTTTTATGCATAATTTTTGATAAATTTAATATTTAAACATTGAGGGTATTTTAGTAAACTTATCAGTTACAGTACAGTACGTTACAGTCAAACCAAACAGCAAAATATTATTTAACAACAACAAACAATACAATCTATCCAAACATTGTATTGATAAAACGATACGATACAATATAATACAATACATTATAAAACGATGGGGAACAATGATCTAAACAGAGTGTTAAGTGCAACTGACGTATTTGTAGAAGGATGTGCGCTGAGAATGTAAAGATCCTTTTTACATTATTAGTGAATTAACATATAGTAATACTATGTTAGTTATTATTTTACAAGATTATCGATTAATGTTTATCAAAGGATTTATTTAAAATTGCTTATATTTTCTACATCGTGCAATTAAATAAACTATTTATAGAATGCTAAGTTGTAATTGTGGTCGGAATTTATGGTGTTAAATTTCCATAAAGTTGAGGTGTTTTCTTTATTTCAACTAATGCTTTTACAAATTAATCATAGCTCCTCATATAAAATATTTCTTAAGAGGGAAAAGGTGTTGTTGACATGTTGTTTCTTCTTACACTAAGTTGATGTTGACATAGAGAGAAAAAAACTAATTAAGGGAAGTATTAAGTTTAATCTCGCACCGACAAAACAGCACTAGATCACCTTTACTTTCCTATTTGTCTAACAAAGGACAATTAACACAAAATTTAATGCTTCTCAATTTTTTTTAAAGTACAAATTGGCGATGGAATTAGTGGATTAAAACTATTTTTATTATTAGTATATAGTAATGGTTAAATCTAATTTACAAAAGAATATTCGAGAAGGAACCGACTTTGAAATTTTAATTGAATATTGAAATTTCCTTTTCTCATGGCCTTATACAGCGGCGGCCCGACGAATTTTGTGGCCTAAAGCCAAACTTTATGAGAGGACTTAACTTTTTTTTTCTTCAAAAAAACGTATTATTTGTTTGGTTGAAGTCTTTTCTAAATTTTTTTTAAAGTTATTTAAAAAAATTATAATCAATTTCTTCCAATAAGTCTTTCTCAATTGACAATAGCTAATCTATTTAATTTATCTTGAGACATTGTTGATCTTAGTTAAGATTTTATCAAATTTAATTTTGAAAAACTTTTTTCCGCTGAAGTAATAGTAACGTGAGTTATTAACATTATTCCATAAGCAATATAGGAATTTGAAAAAGAATCAAATCTTTTTATTTGATTGAGTATATCAATTAAACTGTTATCCTTTAATTTTACTATTTTTCTTAACACTTTTAATTTAAAACTATACTACCAATAACAGATTGATTATTATGCTTTAAGGAACATTCAAGATTAAGGCAATATTTTTCTAAATTTCCATCATCTAGTGATCTCAGTATCTTAACGCTAAATAGAAAACTAAAATATTTTCATATGCTTTGAATTGATCAAATCTATTTTGAAATGAAAAAATAGCCTTGTCTACTATGTATAAAAAGTAATCAACTTTGAAGGATTCTTCGAGCGATTTTGAGATTTCAATATCAATATTCTCATCAATTGTTTCTTCCTATATATCACACGCTTCTTACGAAATTGGGGTTCGATATTCATTTCAAATGTAATTTCCTTAGTACAAATCATAATAGTTGGAAATCCTTCTTCTCTATATTTGTTAAGAAAGAATTTAATTTTTTCATTTCACAAAACTTTTATTTTAGCTTATATATAGTCTATTAGGTGTAACAAAAAATGGGGCCCTCACAAATATGGGGCCTAAAGCAGTTGTTTTAGTTGCTTTAGGGAAGGGCCGCCCCTGGCCTTATATATATATATGTATATAATAAATTTCCATATCCCTTTCTTATTTGGTCGCTCTTGTTTTTTTTTTTTATGGCTATGTTTTTCAGAGTTAGAGAAAGAGTAAAGAAAAATAAAAAAAGGACCTCAATAGTCAGACAATTTTGACGAGTGAACTAAAATAGAACGATAGGGTAGAGGGAGGTCAAAGGCTATGGACATCACACTGCTAGAGAATAATCCAATTTCATTTTAATTAGCTCAAGTTAACAAAATCATGTAGGAAAGTTTACGAATTACTCTATTTATTGTTTAGAGATCTAGAATAAAACTAAAAAGGTAAAAAGGAAAAAATTAAAAGAGAAAGAAAAGATAAATAACTACATGATTCGGTTACTCCAAAATCTTTTTATTCGTTTTAATCTTGTCCCCTTGTGCTTCAATATATTGACTGAGAGTACCTAGAACACCCTTAGTTTGAAATTATTCTTCTAATTTTTCCCAACATAAATCGAGTATTTGTTGAGGATTGTATATGAGCTTATTTTCAGAACTTAAATTCTCCATCTCATAAAAGCTAGACGTTGCCCTCTCAATTTTACAGAAACAAGAGAAGAAAAAAATGGCAAATATCATTTTCCTGACGTCTTTTTACAGGTCAATTTGTATTACCTTGAGAATGAGGACAACAAAGTGGCTGTAGTTTAGTGGTAAGAATTCCACGTTGTGGCCGTGGAGACCTGGGCTCGAATCCCAGCAGCCACATTTATCTTTTTTCCGGTTTCACAGTTTACCCCGGTCGAATCAACATTACATTAGTATGAATATGGGTGTTCATACAAAATCGAACCAAACCGATACTTTTTAGGTTTGGTTTGGTTTTGGTTTTGAATTTTCAAAACCGATCAAATTTGGTTTGGTTTTTGTTTTAATCAAAAAATAATCGAAAAAAATCGAACCAAACCAACTATAAAATAGCTATTTAAATTTATCATTACACCTATATATATGTATGTTTTTATATAAAGTTTCTAAAATTTTATGGTACATATTAGTCGTTTGCATTTTTAGTCTAGTTCTTTGCTACTATAATAATCTAATTCTTTGCCTTTACATTCTAGTTTGATTGGTAATTTTCTTTTGTTAAGTACAAGAATTTATTTTATGTTAAAATAATTAATTTTTAATTGAGTATTTAAATTATTCATCACTATTTGATTCAATTATCATCAATATATCTTGGTAAATGATAGATTTCTCAAAGAGCAATTGGTTTGATAGTGTTACGTTGAAAATGTAGTCGCCACAATATGCGTTTGGTAGTGTATGTCTCACATTTAAGAAAAAAATCGATAAATAACCGAAAAAACCGAATCGATAAAAAATCGATTTAATTGGTTTGGTTTGGTTCCAATATTTGAAAAACTGACTTACTTAGTTTGGTTTCTTTTTAATGAAAAACCGACCCAAACTGAACCATGAACACCCCAAGTATGAAAACTTAATACTTGGCTCTTGAGTTATAAGAAGTTTTACTTTTTTCCACGTAAAACTCATTTCTCGTCAATTACTGCAAATGGGATTGAGCTGAAATTGCGAATCTTTTCACTTTTTTTCTTTTTACTAAATAAATAAACATAAGTCCAAATTTTGAAACAGATTTACATAAAAATCATCGCAGGTTATATGATCACGCCCAACTATGCCTTATAAAAAGGACTTTGCGGACATTGCAAATATAACCCGAGTATTACGCCCAGGGTCGAATCCACAGAGAGTTAACCTATCAACTGCTACCTTCAGACCCACTAAGTCTTCAGAACCAGCTTCCCAAATATTCAAATCTCAGTTGAGTGTTCTTTAACAACTAGCTTGCAAATAACTAAATGGCTGTAACTAAGTAAAAATAAAGGTTGTAAACAATTATGAGAAAAAGCTAAGGCAATGATTTCCCCTATTGATGGAATCCCTTCTGTTTATGCTCATACAAATTTACCAACACATCTCTATCAATCATGAACGCTAATCTTACTGTAAATCTCTCCCGAGTAATCACAGTAATTTACTATTGCACTCTCCCGAGATACACTAGCTTACTTTATTTAGCACGATTCACTTTTAGATTACACCCAAGGCTTCGTTATCCCTAATCCCGCCTTTAAACCCGCAATTATAGATTCCTCTAATAATCTAGGAGTGGTGTTGTTCAACAATACCCTAAATATGCACTCTTTTCCAAGTTATGCACACTAAATAGGCACAGCTAATTGAGGATCCTGTCAATTAACTACAACGAACACGAAGTTGAACAAATAAAGATTAAACTAGCAATTTGTATTCACATAAACAAGAAGTTCATCACCCAATAGGTTCCATCAATGCCTTAGACAAGGAATTTAGCTACTCATGGCTATGGGAGAATAAACTAAGCTTGAATTCATCAGTAAATCAAAAGAAAAGAAGAAAGATGTTTAGAGTACTTTCTCACAATTGTTTTCCTTGCTAAGAAATCTAAAAACTCAATACATGCCTCTCTTGGGCGAAGTCTAATGTTTTAAATAGGGTTTAGGTCTAAAAATCCCGTAATTGACACTTTGGTCCCTGAAGTTTCTGCGCCTGCCGCGGTTCTGCCGCGGTCGCGGTAGAACCGCGGCCAAACACCCTCGCGGAATCTCTGAACTTCTGCAGCTGCTTCCCACCGCGGTTCTGCCGCGGTCGCGGTGGAACCGCGGTCAAACCAGTTCTCTGAATTCTAAGGGCTGGCAGGGCGTGGCTTCATTGGGCATTTACACATTTGGCTTCTTTTCTCCAATTTTTGACTCGAAAATTGCTCCTTAGCATTCCTTGTACATATATCACCTGCAAATCATGAAAAGCACTGATAAGAGCATTTTGTTATCACTTTTAGCATTAAAACTACACAAGAAGGTGATTATTTAAGGTGTGATTATAGTCAAATTCACCTATTATCAACACCCCACACTTAAACCTTTGCTCGTCCTCGAGCAACTAAACCACACTTCTAGGCCTAACTGCTCAATGCATTGCCCCAATTTATGTCACACCTGCTATTATCAGTGATCGACCTAAGCAGTGCACAATCATATCTCAAATGCAGACTCTCATGCCAAGACACACTTGTGCTCACTCTAATTACTCTAACAGAAGTGAAGACTCACTTTTTCTTCCTGAGTCACATGCCCTCACATAAACAAAATCTGAGAGAAGTTCCACACACATAAAATTCAACAACAAGGAACCATATATAGAAAGAATTCACTCACTCTCAGCAAAGAGCATTCACATGCCACACAGACACACCATAAGCTTGCCCCTAGTGTAATACTCGACTAATCGAGCCATTCAGTCAAAGATCAAGAGGTCTTTATAGGTTGTAATGTAGGCTAAGGGATGGGTAGGATATATTTGGATATAGTGACTAACCTCCCTAAGCACTTTTAATACACACTTCCTTTTATTTCACCTTTATGTTCAACCCAATCATTACTCCACATTTTGTTTCACTTATGACCCCCACTTTTCGTTAGGTACAACTGGCTGCTTCTTCTCTTTTTTTTCTTTTTTTTTCATATTTACTGTACACTGCCAGTTCACCAACCAGAACCTTCATTCTTGATTCCCCTTTTTTTCACTAACTCTCTCCCACCCCACACTTTGACTTTTGTATATTCTTTAGTGATTCAAGTGCTTCTAGGCGGTAAAGGTTCAAACAATTAGCTTATTCAAACACAGCGATTTAGATCATTATAGGGTTATCAAAGAACAGGCTTCAAGCTCAAAGGGGTTAACTATGGTAATATGCACAGGTGGATTCTCAAGTATAAAGGGTTGCACAAAGAAATGCCTCAATCATCTCTAAAACCAAATGACTTCTATTTCGCTTTGCAAACACACAGGGCAAGTTCTAGGTATCATATGCAAACATAGGATGCAAGTAACAACTCACACAGTTAGCATGTAACTCATTCCGAATCAGTTCATCAACACAATCATACGAGTGTTCAAGCAAGACAAGATGTGCAAAATTAAGGCATATATTATGAGTCCACAAACAAGCTTAGATCTTACACCCTTAGTTCGTTTTCTTTGCAAGTGTGCACATTTGGGGTTACATTCTGACCTTCACCCATTTAATCCTAAAACTATAAAAGAAAAATCTACCTAACCCGGTTCAAGAAAAACCCTTGGAAAAGAACCGTGGTCAAAAGAAAAACCAAGGGGGAGGTACTACACTACCTAAAAGAAGAAAATAAAATAAAAAAAATTCTACATGGACTACTTCCCTCAAGAGTACTGTCCACATAGTCCGTCATCAGGAAGAGTCCTCTACAATACTGCTACCACACAACAACAGATATATACAATTCAATACACATTTAGAGCAAGTCTCCCACCCTACACTTAAAAACATGGCATGTCCCCATGTCATATCAATACAGTAAAGAACAGAAGAGTGAGAAGACTTCCCTGAGACTCAATCCGAGTCGGAGACAGTACTGGGATCTACATGGCAAGCCCTCCCAATGCGCGTAGCCAAGCCATAAACCGGCTCTCAGATCTAGCCTGCCTCTGTGACATGGCGTCCATCCGTGTGTGTAGACCATCCACCGAGGTGCGGAGATCCGCGACCTCTTCCTCCAAAGGAACGC
>NW_017673778.1:87510-91529 GCF_001879085.1 Nicotiana attenuata
TCATCTAGCCCATCAACAAAAGTGTGACCCAATACCTCGTCCATCTGGCAATGATGAGGACAGTCTCTGAGCAACCTCTTGTACCTTTCCCATGCTTGACGAAGTGTCTCGCCAGCTCGTTGTTCGAACCCAAGAATTTGACTCCTCAACATCTTGTTTCTTGTGGGAAAAACTTGATTAGAACTTCCTTGCCAGATCATCCCACGTGCGGATTGAATTAGCTGGCTCCTTATTCAACCACTCCTTAGCTTCCCCGAGCAGAGAAAAGGGGAAAAGTGTCAGCATGACATAGTCCTTGGAAACGTTCGGATAGTTGTAAGTATCCGTAATTTCCAGAAATTCTGAATATGTCTCTGTGGGTCTTCATGAGGTAGACCTACAAATTGCCCTGTGGACTGGATCAGCTGCACCATGTATTGTTTCAGTTCAAAGTGCCCAGTGATGTCAGGCTTCACGATAGCCTGAGTCATATTAGCCAGACTGGGCCTTGCAGCTTCAATCACCGCGCGTTCCTCATTACCTGCCATCTCAATTGGCTGTGGTTGAACTACGATGTCCAACTCTCTTTCAATTCTAGTTCTCGCGTCCACCTCCCTCCTCAATCTGTGAAGTGTTTGTTCAATTTCGGGATCGAGAGGAAGGAGATTGTTTGTGCTTCTACTTCTTCGCATTCAACAGAGAATCCTGTATTAGCACAACCAAAGTGAACTGAAAGTTAAAACTCGAATAAATAAATAATAAAAGCTCAAGTCAGTCATGTAGCTAATTTCTAAGTCCCCAGCAACGGCGCCAAAAACTTGTTGCGACCAAAAACACCCACGCAAGTGCACGTGATCGACAAGTAATAGAGTAGTGAGTAGAGTATCGTTCCCTCGAAGACTTGTGATCAACTATTGACTGATTCAAACCCAATTACTTTACTTATTCAAGAGATGTGTCACAAAATAAAGATATATTTATTTCACTACCTAAATTATCATGAAATAATCTAACTAAAGCAATTAATCAAACGAATAGCAGTTTCGAATAACACACAGTAGGAGAGGATATTCCAGGGTCACGGGCTAGTTAACAATCTTGTTGTGTCCTTAGCTTAAGATGACTAATCGATTTATCTGGGTTATTGATTGACAAGGTTTATATTACTCGTAAGAATCTGTCGACTTCTTACTCGCCTGCTCAAGTTAACTCAATGCCTATATTTCTATGGAATTAAGATTAACAAGAACGCATTTACAATTCCTGTATTTTAACCAAGCACGACAAGTGGGTATATGTCTATCCCAATTGCAAATCCGTTCCCCGAGGCCCGGGTTCAAGAACCTGCTCTATTTAATTCTATATGCAACCTAGAATTCTCACTTTCGAGTTCAACTCTAGATTCATAGATAGTGTTTCACTGTTAGCTACTCAGCAAAACAATTAATAACAGAATTAAATAAACAACCCAATATGATAAACCAACTTTGTCAAATTAAACCTCAAACAACAACATTCATGTTTTACCCATGACCCTAGAACAATGGGTTTTAGCCACTCTTACTATTGTTCATCACAAGTATATTCAATTTCATCATAATTAGCAAAAACGAAGAGAAGAAAAGAAAAACTTGATGATCCAATTTCCTCCTTGCCTCTTGCCTCTCTCTGTCTTGCTTTAGCCTATGAAAACCTTGATAAAAACTTCCTTGGGCGAGTTTGACCTTATATAAGTTAAGTGAATTTTTTCTCCAGATTTTCCACTTTTGCCCCTAATGAACCATCGCTGGATTTTGGACTAGCGCTGCAGCGCATTTGACCGCGCATTTGGCCGCGCTAGTTTGCTGAGGTTCTGTCTTGGCCGCGCAATTATTAGCGCTGCAGCGCATTTGGGCGCGCTAGCCCAGTTGTGCTGTGGCCTTGATATTTTGCCTTGCCTTCAACCATACAAAACTCCGAGGGATCTTTGTTGCTCCAAAATGGTTCCAAATCACATTTTCTAGCATAATATAAGCTTCTTAACCTGAGATATATACAATTCACAATTAGAGCCCATATTTCATCAATTAATCATAATATGACCTTGGAATATAATCAAGCGAAAGCATACATAATAGCTAAATCATCTAGATTTTGCCTATTATCATCTACCCTAACGCAAGCATTAGTGGTTGCTTCTACGGTTCAAACCCGCAATCGATAGGTTACATGAAGACAACTTTATCGTTGCTCCAAGGCTCCCTTTCCCTTAAGCAACGAAATCTAAGTTCAGAAAAATTTGTATTTCCACAAAAACAGGTTGAGAATATTTCAGAGCGAAGAAAAGAAGGAAAATGTGATTGTAGTAGCACGTTTTTAAGAAATAACCAGCCTTTCCTTTCTCAACAACTATAGCTATACCACTAACAGAAACAATAAGAACTTGGCAGAAATTTCAAGAAGACAGCTGCCTATTATATATTGAGGTCTTTTGGTTTCTGTACTTACGTAATTTCTGCATGAACACACGCATTTGCACATGAAATTTGGGAATATTAATACAGCTTGACTTTTTTATTATATCCACCTTGAGTCGACATTACAACCTGCTACAGATAACAGTCAACCAACACTTGGCCAGGTGAGTGAATGAGTTAGAGTTGAGGGTTATTTGGTCACGTATCCATATGGGCTGCCCCCCTGTGCAAAGTACATCCGTCATGACCTCCCATGTCACCTCGGGCCTGTCATGGTAATAATCGACATCACTGGTGAACGGAGGCAACCGCAACACCCGGCGAATTGCTTGAATTTGAGCACTGAACACCATACCCCGAACAATCACCTCCCTACCCAAGTTCAATGGGCAATTGGCATAAAATTCACGAACCAGCATCTTGTTAACTGGTGCAGGGTCAGCAAATAAGAACTCCATTTCTCGCCTCCGTATCTCTTCATACATCTCCACTTTTTCGGCTCGGAGGGCTGCCCGATCAATCGGGATTTCAGGGATAAAAGTTTTGGTAGCCTTGGCGTTGAAATCATCCTCTGCCAGTTCCGATTGGAATCTGGACTCATCGTACGCAGGTCGGTGGGATGTGCCACCAGAGCGCCTGTGCCTTTTGGGAGCCATTGGACCTGCAAATAATCAAACAAACCATCACATATGTCCTAGCTAGTGCCAATAAGGTGGTTACTCAGACTTCACCACCCAATGACACCAAAAATAGCTCCTGACTTCACTCATAACAACCCCCACAATAGCTCCATAATTTTCGTACCACGTCCGGTATAATACACCCCACACTTAATCCATTCAATGGTACCCATGACATACAACACCACCATATAACAAACACCATTCTACAACAAATAGCACCATACCAACAATACTACTCTACAACAACTATCAACAAACGAACAAGCAACTACACAACAACAACTAGCAACAACAATATCTCAACTACACAACAACCACAATCAACTACAATATTTCAACAACAACCACCATCAACTACAACATCTCAACTTAGGTTGGCGTAAACACCCCAAAAAATGTACAACTTAGTGCCACAATTTTCGGCCAACACATGACCCAATCCATACTATACCACAAAAATCTAAATTTAGGCCTCCAAACCACCAAACAACTTCACAATTAATTAACAATGGAGACCCAATTAATTTGGCACCGAACAACCTCACCAACATCAACTACAACAACTACAACAATGGCAAACATAAAAGAAAGCAAACAAAATAAAAAAATGCAAATTACTACACTAATCCTAACTAGGATTTTAACTAAAATTGCTAATCTAACAATTACACTACTTATAAGAGAAAGAAATAGAGAGGGAGAAGATTAACTTACTTGAGGTAAAGAGGGAGAGAAAATGGGGGTGTGTTAATGGAGGTTGGAGAGGAAGAGGGTGGATAATGGAGGTATGGGAAAGAAGAAGAAGAATGGATTTTGAGAAAAAGAGAGAGAGAAAAAGAAAGGGATGGGGGTTGGGGCGGATGAGTTTGGGTTTAGATAAGGGGGGGGGGGTATGGTTTCA
>NW_017673778.1:93206-95939 GCF_001879085.1 Nicotiana attenuata
GCTCAATTCAAAATTTTACCAACACATCTCTATCAATCATGAACGCTAATCTTACCGTCAAATCTCTCCCGAGTAATCACAGTAATCTACTATTGCACTCTCCCGAGATACACTAGCTTGCTTTATTTAGCACGATTCACTTTAGATTACACCCAAGGCTTCGTTATCCCTAATCCCGCCTTTAAACCCGCAATTATAGATTCCTCTAATAATCTAGGAGTGGTGTTGTTCAACAATACCCTAAATATGCACTCTTTTCCAAGTTATGCACACTAAATAGGCACAGCTAATTGAGGATCCTGTCAATTAACTACAACGAACACGAAGTTGAACAAATAAAGATTAAACTAGCAATTTGTATTCACATAAACAAGAAGTTCATCACCCAATAGGTTCCATCAATGCCTTAGACAAGGAATTTAGCTACTCATGGCTATGGGAGAATAAACTAAGCTTGAATTCATCATAAAATCAAAAGAAAAGAAGAAAGATGTTTAGAGTACTTTCTCACAATTGTTTTCCTTGCTAAGAAACCTAAAAAATCAATACATGCCTCTCTTGGGCGAAGTCTAATGTTTTAAATAGGGTTTAGGTCTAAAAATCCCGTAATTGACACATTGGTCCCAGAAGTTTCTGCGTCTGCCGCGGTTCTCCCGCGGTCGCGGTAGAACCGCGGCCAAACACCCTCGCGGATTCTCACAACTTCTGCAGCTGCTTCCCACCGCGGTTCTGCCGCGGTCGCGGTGAAACCGCGGTGGATCCAATTCTCTGAATCTTCGGCCTGTTTTTGCCCGGGTCACTTAGGAAATTTCACAGTTGGCCTCTTTTTCATCACTTTTGACTCCAAAACTGCTCCTTAGCCGTCTTTATACATATATCACCTACAAATCATGAAAAGCACTAATAAGAGCATTTTGTCATCACTTTTAGCATTAAAACTACGCAAGAAGGTGATTATTTAAGGTGTGATTATAGTCAAATTCACCTATTATCATTATACAACAGCAGATAATAAGTGCTCAATCCTAAAGTCTAATAGAGGTCGGCTATATTAATCTTAATGATTATATCGCTCCAGTCAAACTCATCTCAAACAAATATTATACAAAATAAGAAATAGAAAACTAGATATATGTTTTGTAGTTTCTATTAGTATATAAATCTCTACAGTCAATATAATACATATCATACGAGAATTAAGAATATGAAGAATTGAATGCAATTATATTAGTCCTTTCTCAAAAGAAATGAATTCATGATATGTGTTCAGGCATTAATTTTGATTTAAATTATGAGCCGGTAATTGTTGTTGTTGTATTTTTAAAAAATTAAAAACCTACCCTAATTACTCTGTATGGTTATAGATTTACACAAAAAATATACGATTTTTTTTTAAAAAAAAATTCATAATCAATTCAATACAGTATAGTTCATCAGTTTAGTCAATTTGTCCGTGGGAATATAAACAAGGACGAAATTCACAAGGTAATCTTTCAAGTTCCAAAAAGTCCCCAAAAGGGAGTACTTCTGCCAAGAAGCCAAATGAGACCACTTTTTCCTTCAACAAAAGAATAAAATGAGGATTAAAAAACAAATTGCTATGATTTATTTGCATAATTACTAACTTATGCGTGGCCTCTTTGCTGCTACACTAATCATTTTTCACTTGTTCCTCATCGTTGCTTGCTCTTGAAAAATATTGGAAAAATCAGCAATGTATTTCAACCATAGATTCAAAAAAAAAAATTACATTAGATTGCTTTTCATTATTTCGAGTTATCAACCAATGCTTATTATATGAAATAATCATTTATATAACCTAACTGTATAAAACTTTTTATGCGATTAGTGCGTGAAATTGATACTCTATATTTGAATTTTGAAATCGAGTTAGATCTAACTCTTTATCGTTTAGGCTTGATTTAGTACAAGGAAAGCATTTACAATTACATAGTAGGTCTGTTCACCCAAAAAAGGAAAAAGAAGTATAAAGATTTGTTAGGTCTTAATTAAACCATAATCTTTCTGCAACAAATTAAGTGGAAGACTTTAATTGGATGATTTGATCCAATAGAAATTTACACCTTTTTCCTTTCCCAAATTGCACATCCAAGTGTTAGTTTAGGGAACAGTTACTTCAGTTTCAGCCTTTGATTTCAGAAAAGCAGAAAGTAGAAATAATGTTTTCCTCCTTTTAAAAAATAGCCAGTTATATATAAGCACGTGTGATTAAATAATCATAAGCTCTTTTGCTTGCTTAGCTCTGTAGTTCTCAAAATTGACCATATCACAAGCTTTCCTCTTTTTAACCACTTTTTTAGGATCTATGGCCACTTTCATGCATTAAAAAAAAAGGAAAACATTTAAATAACAGAAAAAAGTTTGTAGGTGGAAATGGCAAATTTCTTGTGACTTAACTCTTAAGGTGCCTTGGAAAGTAGATGGAATTAATCAAAGTAAAAGAATATAGTAACAAAGAGAAGGAAAATGACGGAGAAATGTGAAAGAAAGTAAGTTTGTTTCCTTTGTTATTAGGGAAAGGAATTTAGAGGGGAAGAAAACTTGTTATTTTCCTCTTTTTGTTATGAACTTTTAATACTGTTTTTATTCAAGTGTTGCAAATAAAAAAAAAGATAGTATAAAACCTTTTTTTTTTTCCATTTTGAAAAAAAAAAAGATTTATATCCATTTGTTCAAGATTGTTATGCACACACACAAAAAAAAAAAAAAAAA
>NW_017673778.1:95959-104745 GCF_001879085.1 Nicotiana attenuata
AAAAAAAAAAAAAAAAAATTGTTATCAATCTTATTCATATGTACCTTTTTTATTTAACACCTTTTAGCTTTTCTAGAGGAAAGTGACAGGTTGTTAGCTTTACTAGAGGAGAAAAAGGATGTTTAAGTTTGGAGTTTCCAATCCAACATCCTTACTTTCTTTTGTTTTTGTTGTTGTTGTTTCTTTTTTTTTTTTTTTTTGCGAGTTGGTTCTCAATTATTTTAATTTCTTTCTCCTTATGTCATTCATATTTTTGCAATTTTACGTTATCTTGATTTTCTTTGATGATTTAACCCAAAACAGATTGATAAGTTTACATCATAAGTTAAAAATAATAGATGTCACTATTGCGATTAGGGGTGTTCAACCCGAACTAGGAATCGCACCAAACCGAAAAATCAAACCAAACCGATTAAAAAATCCGACTAGGTTTGGTTTGACTTGGTTTGGTATTGACTAAAAAAACCCGAACCAAACCGATATATAAATATATAATTTTTTTATATATATTTTTAAGACTTTATATTGACTTTTTAAAAAAAATGTAGAGATATTTGGGATCCTTTCATGTGTTAACCTTGAAAGCGTACATTGACGGAAATTATTGATAGACGACTAAGAAAATAACTATCATGTGTTACTAACAAAATTTCNCTATGGAATATTTAATAGATCATATATTTATCAATTTTTTCAATATTTACTAAACATATATTCACTTATCAAAACTTTATCTATAACTTTAACAAAGTAAGATTCGAATAATATTCATGTAACAAAAAAAAAAAACCAAAAATACGAAAAATCCGACAAAACCGAACTAATCCAAACCGATATAGTTGGTTTGGTTTGATTTTGCTAAAAACCGAACCAACCCGGTCCATATACACCCCTAGTTGTGATATTAGTAACATGACTGCTGAGCTTGAGGATGTGGTGTTAAGGATACAGTAGATATTCCCTAGATCCAATATCATATTTGATGATTTTAACATATTTTTGTGAACGTTATTTGATATAAAATATTTATGGCATTTGATATTCTTTTATCATTGTTATTAATTGCTTGATTAATTTGATAAGGTCCTTGATTAAATTTTGAGACTTGTCATCGTGATGGAGATCATGATAATTAGAGTAAAGTTTCTTATAATTTAATCTATGTTTGTTCTTGATCGTAGGGTTATTAATTTGGACATAGTAATCCGGTTAGATCAATATATATGTGATCGTCTTTATGAGATAAAGATTAGTTGATCTCATTAACTAAATCATATAGATAGATGATGCATATGGAGATATGATCATTGAACCGACTCATTGGATAATTCCTAATGGTTAGAATTACCATAAACTGTCAATAGGATATTCTCTTGAAGAAAGTGATGTAAAAGTTTCCTTTGACCTGAGATCGTCATAGTAATTGACAAGTTATTTATTGTGCTTTGATACCAGACACCTATGGCCCTAGGGCGATAGTTGAAAGGATATTGGGTATGATTAAATGCTAGTAGAATTAGTGATTGATCAAGAAGGAATCTGTCAACTCTTGGTAATGAGTTTAAGCTCCATGCTATCATGAATTATAAACGACCAAATTAAGACCTTGGCCAGGGCAATTGAATGAAAGAAGAAATGAGTTTCTTAGGTCATTCAATGGTCGATTATATTTGACATGAACACATAGTTGGTCGCCTAGTAGGATTTGACAGTTGAACCATATCCTAGGGTGATCCAGAGCTATAAGGACAGAAGGAATTACTACATTATTCTTCTACTGGTTCTTGAGAGTAAATTGTATACTTCATGCTATCCGGTCGTTAAGGAGTGTTGCTAGACGCCACCCTTGATTAATATATTGATTTGGTCAATTTACTACCAGCTTAGTATTGAACACATGGGGTCGCACACTAACGAGTGTTCTGATATTTGCTAAAGGATTAGTTACTTTATTATTTGACAATTAAATTAATGAATTTAATTAGTTAAATAGAGTTATTAGTCCAATTAAAATAATATTATATTCTTTGCTAGCACTGAGGATATAATTAATATTGTGAACAAATTGAAGTTTTCTATTTGGAATAGAAATTAAATTATATCTTTGATTGATATATATGTATGATATATACAAAATTAATATTTATGTATATATGAAATATATAAAAATTAATGAATAGTGCAATCCAATTAAGAATTGGATTCACGTATGATGTCCACAAAAGGGACTTAGTCGGCGACCTGTTTCCCGTTTTGGAATGGGATTCCATCTTCAATGGAATTACCTTTTTCTAAAGTTCAATTTTGAATTGGAAAGAAAAAAAAAAGGAAAGCCCAAACGCTTATAATTTTTCCTTAACCTAGTGGAAAGTATTGTTGGCTTAAGTGATATATAAATACATTACTAAGTGCCAAGAAAAGCTACGGAAAAAAGGAGACCTAGCATCTGTTAAACGAAAAAGAGTTTTTCGGAGCAGTAAAAATTAAGAGATAGTCTTGGCAAAGAAAATTAGTTTTCTTGTCGTGTTGTTGGCTGGACTTTGAGAAAATTCTAGCATACAAATTTCATTCAATTTGTTCACAGGTTTCATTGATCAAAGAGTTGATAGCAAAGATCGGTCTCGGTGTGGATACGCATAGAGTCTTCGCACTATCGAAGAAATTTTTGAAACGAGACTCTTCACCAGGTACGTCTTAGATCTGATCTTTGACATGTAAATAAATTTAAACACGAAAAGATCTGCCTAAGATTGTTATTGTCTTCCGCTGCATGTTACGAACACCTATACGCAATCCTTCAGTGGTATCAGAGCCGTGGTTTATTGTGTCTAAAATTTATTTACGAAATATTTTAAGATTATATTTGAAGAGTTCAAACCATAATACATGTGTATTATGCAACAGTCAAATTGTTTGAATGCATATGGATTGATATAATTTTATTGTGAATAAAATATATATACATATAAGTTAAACTATTGAGATAGTTCGTAACTTGAATTTGAAATTTTTTTATTAGATATGATTGTAATCTATAATATGTTATTAGATTCTACTGTTATTTTAATTGTTATTAGTTCATGAGATGTTAATTAATAATAGTTTTCTGGCATGATTTATTTGATATATGTGATATATAAGATAAACATGTTAGAAGAATGTTGAATTTCGTTTTTATGTTGCATGCTTGTCCGTTACATAATTTTGAATTATTTATTACATGTGATGTAAATTAATTTAGGACTAAGCATGTAGACAACTTGAACTAAATTTTGATCTTCATGTTATTAAAAACTGTTTTAGTAACAATTCCCTCTTACTAAAATTTGAGTTCTTAAATAATAAAATATAAGATATTTTATTATAGAGCTATCCATCAAAGTAAATAATTTTACTTATTTCTTGTTTATAAGGAGCGGCCTGACTGCTAGGAGACTTATAGTTCAAGAATACGTTAAAATTATTTATTGAAGGCGAATATATAAGCAGCCCCTTTAAGTTGTCCTCAACGATCAAATAAACACCTCAACTAAGCCCTTTTTCATATTGACACTTCAAGTGGTTATTAAGTAGAACAAGTAAACACATGATAGAGTCAGCTCACCTCGCGTGTAATGCACTTTCGGAGACACACGTTGTCTACCCATCCCAAACAGTAATAAACGGTAATTGTATGTGTAATTCCGAATATACCCTTAATGAAGTCTCTAATTTAAGCCCAATACCCAAACCCTAATTTTCACTTCATCATTTCTGCTAGTCTCACCTTTTCCTCCTCCATTGTTGGTCACCTTTTCTTTCAATTGGAAAAAAAAAATTTAAGCTTTAGGTCATTAGAAAAAATACCCGTTCCAAAACAAAAGAACAATTCATCAGGTCTATCATTCTCCTTAGAAATATTTGATTTTTCCTTCGGCTAGTAACTCGGAGCAAATCAGCTTCAGTTTGCAAAGTCAAAAATCATCATCGTGTGTTGTTTGACATTCTAAGCATTCTAGTTAATGAGAGAGAGAAGTACTACTGGCACAGAGCTCAGTTGAAATTGATAAGCTGTTCCAACATGTTCTACCTGATCAGTTCCGCAGCTTCTTCCAATTTCTTCCAAGTCAGCTCGCGCTGCTCCACAACTCCGCTGGCATCGACTGCTCTTTCATTGTGTTGCTTTTCACACTCTTCGAAAAGTTCTGAATCCATCTTTAAGAACATTCTCCGGACATTGGAGGTGTGGCCACCTTCCTTCAAATCCTCAAGAACTTCAAATTTTTTTCTTTCAATTTTGAAGAAACCCACTTGCTGGTTGCTTCTTAAATCGATTTTGAGACATTCACACCATCCCAATTTGATAAATTATTGGTGGAAATTGATTGTTAATTATCAATTTATTAGTTATTATCTAGTCTCTAATCTTCTGGATGAATGTATTATTTTGGGACAGTTGGGTAGATTTGAAAAAGGGGATGAGAGGAAGAAGATGAAGGTGGTGGGGGGGGGGGGGCTGGTTTAGGAAAAACGTATTTTCCTTCTTTAAATGCATTTTTTTGGTAAATTACATGTGTCAAGTTTTTATGGCGAAAATAAACGTGTCATTTTTTAATTGGTTCATTTGACATGTCATTGGCAAGTGTAACCCATGCATATGCTCTGCTGCACTCGGGTGTTTACTTGATCTACTTAATAACCACTTGAAGTGTCAATATGAAAAAAGGCTCAGTTGAAGTGTTTATTTGATCGTTGAGGACAACTTAAAGGGGCTGTTTATGTATTTCGCCTTTATTGAATTAGATGCATAGATTGAAAGAATTATTCAATTTTTTACTAGACGCCTGGACTACCCGGGGAGCATAAAATTTAATAAGCTCTTTGCTATCATGATGGTTGAACTCAACTATGCCAATAGGATCAACCTGACTACCAGGGGACTATTTGACATAGAGCTATTTAAGGAAATTGTATGGGGATACAATTGGTAAGAGTACCTACCTTTAAAATATATGTGAGAAACGACTTGACTTCCAAGGGGCTCATACATACTGTTAAAGGATTCCTTTACTCCACTAACAGAAATAAAGATTTCGTAAACTATAATGAGGGTAATAGTGTAATTAAGTAACTTGTGGCTAGATACGAGCGAATTGGTGGTGGAATCAAGGGGTAAAGCGATAATTGAGACGTGAATTGTGTTCGTGGCATTGAGGTAAGTGTTTGGTCTAACCTTAGCTTGAGGGATTAGGAGTCGAGTCCTATTTGCTATGTGGTAATTGTTGAGTATGGCGTATAGGCATGGTGACGAGTATCTATACGTTTGTGTCTAGCATGCCCGTGAGTCTCTTAATGTTTTTTTATGACTTGTCGTCTTATTCATATCTTGGTGATGATTTTTATTTGTTGGGCAAGGTTCGTGGAAGTAATTGTGATGTTTGATTATTGAGGAACGTTGGCTCAAGTTGTATAACGAATTGTGAAAGTATGAGCGGTAATTTAAACCTTTTGGNCATTTTTTTTGGAAATTTACATGTGTCAAGGTTTTTTATGGCGAAAATAACGTGTCATTTTTTAATGGTTCATTTGACATGTCATTGGCAAGTGTAACCCATGCATATGCTCTGCTGCACTCGGGTGTTTACTTGATCTACTTAATAACCACTTGAAGTGTCAATATGAAAAAAGGCTCAGTTGAAGTGTTTATTTGATCGTTGAGGACAACTTAAAGGGGCTGTTTATGTATTTCGCCTTTATTGAATTAGATGCATAGATTGAAAGAATTATTCAATTTTTTACTAGACGCCTGGACTACCCGGGGAGCATAAAATTTAATAAGCTCTTTGCTATCATGATGGTTGAACTCAACTATGCCAATAGGATCAACCTGACTACCAGGGGACTATTTGACATAGAGCTATTTAAGGAAATTGTATGGGGATACAATTGGTAAGAGTACCTACCTTTAAAATATATGTGAGAAACGACTTGACTTCCAAGGGGCTCATACATACTGTTAAAGGATTCCTTTACTCCACTAACAGAAATAAAGATTTCGTAAACTATAATGAGGGTAATAGTTTAAAATAATT
Source organism: Nicotiana attenuata (assembly GCF_001879085.1). Lineage (NCBI taxonomy): Eukaryota > Viridiplantae > Streptophyta > Magnoliopsida > Solanales > Solanaceae > Nicotiana > Nicotiana attenuata. The sequence goes on from NW_017673778.1 coordinate 102,031, forward strand.
AGTGAAAATATCATTTAGATAAAAGTCCATATCTTTATGATATATGTAAATATGTTCTTATATTATTGCCTTTTCTTTTCTGTGTTTTAGATTTCTCAATATGTCTGTTATATCACTACGTGAAATACTTGAGACCAACAAGTTGGTAGGACCAAACTTTGATGACTGGTATAGAAATTTGAGAATTGTTCTCATGCACGAGATAAATTATTCTCCAAAGATAATCCCACCAGAGAATGATGTTCAAGGCACCAAGGTTTATCAAAAATACTTGGAAGAATGCCTTGCTATTAAACGCATCATTCTCGCTTCTATGAGTTCTGAACTCCAGAGGAAACATCAAAATATGGATCCAACTGCAATCATTGAATATCTTAAGAAGATGGTTGATACACAGTTGGACATTGAAAACTCTCTAGTTGGACCCCTTGTCAATCATATGATTGTTCTTACCGAAGAAAATGAGAAGTTGGGCTACAAGCTTGGTAAAGAGTTTTCTGAAGATTTGATCTTGCCCTCAGTATATGATGTTGAATGTTTTCACTGTAAGAAGAAAGGGCATTGGAAGAGAAATTTCAAGGAGTATCTTGCAACTCTAAAGGACATGAAACAAGGTGAGACATTATTGAAAAATGTTTTCAAGGTTTCTTTAGCTACTACTAATTCTTCACTGTGGGTATTAGATACTGGCAGTGGTTATAACATCTGCAATATGTTGCAAGGGTTCAAGATAAGTAGGAAGCTAAAGAAAGGAGAAATTAATCTACAAGTTGGAAATGGTGCAAAAGTTGTGGCCGTAGCTGTAGGATCAATTTCTTTAATAATGCCTACGGGCAAAGTACTCATGTTGGATGATTGTTATTACGTTCCTAAATTTGTTTCGAACATAATTTCAGCTTCTATGTTAGACAAACGTGGTTTTCACATTATTATAGGCAATGGTATTTGCTCTATTAATTATGGTGATAATTTATATGTGAATGGCTATCTCCAACATGATGTTTATGTCTTACCTAATGTGAATGCTAATCCGATTATGTATGTTTCAAGTCTTAAGAGGAAAAGAGATGATCAAGTAAATCATACATACCTTTGGCATTGTAGGCTTGGCCATATTGGAGAGAAAAGAATTAACAAGTTGTACAAGGAAGGGTACCTTGACAAATATGATTTTGAATCATATCCAACTTGTGAATCTTGTCTCAAAGGAAAAATAACCAAATCTCCATTTACCGGAAGTGGAGAAAGAGCTTCTGAATTATTGGGACTAATTCATACAGATGTTTGTGGGCCCATGAAAATTCAAGCTAGAGGTGGATATTCTTACTTCATCACCTTCACTGATGATATGTCAAGATATGGATTTGTGTATCTTATGAAACACAAATCTGAATCTTTTGAAATGTTCAAAAGGTTCCGTAGTGAAGTTGAGAAGAAGACCGATAAAAGTATCAAAGTACTAACGTTTGATAGAGGTGGAGAATAGTGAAGATTTTACCAGATATCTCAAAGAGAATGGGATTCTCTCACAGTGGACACCTCCAGGAACACCAGAACACAATGGTGTGTCTGAAAGGAGAAATCGAACCTTATTAGATATGGTGAGATCTATGATGGGGTTCACTGATCTTCCAATAAATTTATGGGGATATGCTTTGGAAGCAGCAACATACTTACTTAATAAAGTTCCCACTAAGTCAGTCTCTACAACATCATATGAGATATGGAAAGGATGTAAGCCTAACCTTAAACATATTAAAGCTTGGGGTTGTCCAGCTTATGTTAAGAGACTACAGTCTGATAAACATGACTCAAGATCTGATAAGTGTAGGTTCATTGGGTATCCCAAGGAAACAATGGGATATTATTTCTATCGCCCTTCTAACCATAAAGTGTTTGTGGCTAGAGGAGCAACCTTTTTGGAAAGGGAATTTCTTTTAGAAGGAAATTATAATGGAGAAATAGAACTTGATGAAGTTCAAGAAACTAATGAATCAACACAATATAAAGATCATGAGACCCAAGTTGAAGAACCTTTATTGGATGTTTTGAAGTTGCCATCTTCAACGGTTGAAGTTCAAGAACTAAATGAAGTTCAAGAACAGGTTAATGAACCAGTTCCAATCCAAATTGAACAACAACCAAATCCAACACGAGGTGCGCAAGTTGTACAAGAGCCTATTAGAAGGTCTACACAAGAATGTCACGTACCAACTTGATTGAATCTAATGGTATAAAATGATCTATCAAATGAGGTTGATCATAATGATGATGGTCCTAAGACCTATGAAGAGGTAATACAAGGTTCTGACTATAAGAAATGGCAAAAGCCATGAAATCCAAAATGGAATCCATGAAGGAAAATAAAGTATGGACTTTAGTTGAACCTTCAAAGGATATAAAACCTATAGTGGAATATTCTCATTAACAAGAAAATTGAAAGGTTCAATTTTGTTAGATGCGAAGAATAACCTTGTGTGTACAAAAAGGTTAGTGGGAGCACAATTATATTCTTAGTGTTGTATGTTGATGATATATTGCTCATAGGGAATGACATACCGGCATTGCAAAGTACCAAGATTTGGCTATCTGAACAGTTCTCCATGAAAGACTTGGGAGAAGCAGCTTATATATTAGGAATAAAGATCTATAGAGATAGATCTAGGAAGCTGCTTGGACTTTCCCAGTCTTTGTACATTGATACCATCTTAAAGA